>NW_017194936.1:0-20571 GCF_001704415.2 Capra hircus
ACCCTGTCCTTCCCACCAATCACTCCTGGAGTTCACCCAAACTTACATCAACATATGCTAAGTAATGCAGAACGTAGGCATCATGACCATGTAAGGCCAAAGAGTGGGCGTGACCCCGTTGCTGGAAATCCCCGCTCTTCCCCCAAATAGTCTGAATAATCCTCCCACTCATCAGCCTATGAAATCGCCCAGCCCATAACTTGCCCACCTCGTATTTCAGGGCCTCTTGCCTTCAGAGGTGGCTCACACGCTGCCTGTGCAGTGTGTGTCTCTCTAAATAAATTCACTTTCTTACCTAGAACTTTTGTCTCTCACTGAATTCTTCTATGAAAAGACGAAAAGAACCCGAGCTTCGTCAAGTCCAGAGACCACCTGTGTGATTTCACTAAAAAGGCAGGGAGTCCGAGTCCCAGCCTGGGCGTGCGGTTTCCAAACCAAGGGCAAGTGAGCGTTAGCGGGCTGATGTGCCTCTAGAGCACCATCCGGATGGTCAGAGTGTGCATGTCTGTGTTGAGGGGAGGAGGGGAGAAATGCTTTGTTTCTACTTTCTTCTTCTTTCAAAAATTAGTCCATATGGAATACAGAAGATAGAGAGTATCGTCTGAAAATTTGGATATATCTCTGTTTTTAGAACAGTGAAGCTTTCAAAAATTGGAAGGTTGTTTGAAACAGCCATTTTTAACATAGTGGCGACTGGGAAGCAGCCTGCCACTTTCCAGCGTGGCTGGGGCCACGTCTGTACTTAGGAAGAGCAGGTTGGGGGGCTGGCAGGGGCCCCTGGGCCCGGCCCATGAGGGCTCCACAGGACACTGGAGCTCGGGGGGCAGGAGCTGCCCTCCTATTCTGCTTCTTCCCTGTGCCTTCTTAGTTACTGCTAAATCTTCTGAGAACTAACCCACCTGCTGGCGGAGGGAAGGGGGCCAGGCCTGGCTCTGGGCTGGGGTTTCCCAGGTAGCCTGCCCCTTGGGCCTGGGGGTCACTCAGGGTACTACACGGGAGCCCCTTCTCATCCCATCTGCCCTGCTGGGTGAGGACCGCCACTTAGCCCATTTTACAGATGTGGAAAGTGAGGTCAGGGGCACCAGGAGCAGATCTGGGCCATGGCACCGGGCACCCGGTCTCGGTGGACCCAGCCAAGCCTCGGTGCCACCCACCAGGGTGCCAGGCCACCCACGGAAGAGAAGGCAAAGGACAGAAAGCCGTATCCTGTCACCGACATCCGCACAGCTAGTGTCTAACAGCAAATTGCTGCTCCTGTCAGTAGCTCTATTTTTAGAAGGTTAAAATAGAACACAGTGGAGTGCAACCGCGGTATTTTTAGAAACTGAAGTTCGCATTGTGTAAAAACGGTTCTAAGAGGAATAATGATAAGGGTTAGTTCGTCTTGTTTCAGGAGAAGCTGCGCTCCGTACAGTGGATCCATATTCTGTGTGAGTAAATGGAGCAGTGATTCTGCTGCTTGTGTACCAGCCTTTCACAGCACCTGGAAAAGCTACTGGAGGAAGGGGTGTGCTGGGGAGTTTTGGATTAAATAATGATGCCATTCTCCTGCGTGCGTGGCCACCTTCGAATGACCGGCGGCTAGTGCTTCGAGACAGCATCCCCTCGGCCACAAGGGGTTCACGGGCAGGTGGCGGTTCAGCCACGGCTGCAGGACCCCCCCAGGGGACTGTCGGAGCAGCGCCCCCTCCAGGGGTCGCAGCAGCTGTCGGAGCAGCGCCCCCCCCCCAGGGGACTGTCGGAGCAGCGCCCCTCCAGGGGACTGTCGGAGCAGCGCCCCCCCCAGGGGACTGTCGAGCAGAGGGACTGTCGGAGCAGCGCCCCCCCCCCAGGGCTGTCGGAGCAGCGCCCCCCCAGGGGACTGTCGGAGCAGCGCCCCCTCCAGGGACTGTCGGAGCGCAGGGGACTGTCGGAGCAGCGCCCCTCCAGGGGACTGTCGGAGCAGCGCCCCCTCCAGGGGACTGTCGGAGCAGCGCCCCCCCCCAGGGGTCGAGCAGGGGACTGTCGGGACTGTCGGAGCAGCGCCCCCCTCCCCCAGGGGACTGTCGGAGCAGCGCCCAGGGGACTGTCCATCCAGGGGACTGTCGGAGCAGCGCCCCAGGGGACTGTCGGAGCAGCGCCCCCTCCAGGGGACTGTCGGAGCAGCGCCCCCCCCCAGGGGACTGTCGGAGCAGCGCCCTCCAGGGGACTGTCGGAGCAGCGCCCCCTCCAGGGGACTGTCGAGCAGCGCCCCCGCCCCCCAGGGGACTGTCGGAGCAGCGCCCCTCCAGGGGACTGTCGGAGCAGCGCCCCTCCAGGGGACTGTCGGAGCAGCGCCCCCCCAGGGGACTGTCAGGAGGGGACTGTCGGAGCAGCGCCCCCCCAGGGGACTGTCGGATGCCCCCCCCCCAGGGGACTGTCGGAGCAGTGCCCCCCCCCCAGGGGACTGTCGGAGCAGCGCCCCCCCCCAGGGGACTGTGCCTTTGCAGGGTGGCCTGTGTGTCCCCTCTTGTTTCTATAAAGTTACCTTTTGGAAAATCAAGACAATGGAAATCGTTTTTAAAAAACCAAAACTACAAGCTGTATCTCATTAGGTAGCACAACCATGAGAGAAAGGCAGCTTCCTGAGAAGGTTCAAAGCCCGTGTTGCAGGCCTCCCCGTCCTCTCCGCGGCGGCCGCTCAGCTGCACATGTGAGTTGACTTGAGATGATCGTGGCTGCAAGGGGAGGCTGGCGCGGGTGCCGCGCGGGTGGAGGCGGCCTGGTCCGGGCCCCAGCTCCTGCAGCTGTTGGCCTGGCGTCACTCCCATGCCAGTCCTCTGCCGCCTTCCTCGGGCCGTGACCTCCCAGCACGGGAGTCTGTGCCCCAGAGCCTGCAGGGTGTGTCCCCGTGAGTGCGCTCTAGCCACACTGTCAACTTGCCTGCGTAAACTTGCTCCAAATGGCCATTGTGGGTTTATTGTTCTGCGTTCGTGACTCACTTCTCACAAGCTGCTTATTAACAGGCACCTCTTTTCTGGCTTCCTGTTGCTTAACCACCGACACCTTCCAGCTAGTCTTTAACGCTCGGCAGTGTGGAAGGCGGGCTGGGCACCGGCTCATCCGTCCAGTGGTTTTCCTCGCTGACTCAGGGTTTCAGGAGGTGCTTCGTCCATCAGCCTCCGTGGGACTGGGCGTGTGTTGGTTCTGCCCGCAGATGGGTCGCGCGTGTCGCAGAGGAGCATGTGAAGTGAGAGGGGCACGTTATTGTCCTTCATTTATGTTCTTTTATTTACCCTGGGTCAGTTTACGTCCCCACTTGACACATGAGGAAACTGAGCCTGGGCTGAAGCGACATGACCACTCACCACCCTCTGTGTTCGGGGGAAGCCTGGCCTGGGCGGACCCGAACAAGACGTGGCCTTGTCCCACGCAGAGAGGCCGCTGTGTGCCGGTGAGGGGGTGGCCTCGGGGAGTTATGCCCATTAGACGCTCAGCAGTTCAGAGGTCGTTAGTTCAGAAAGTAGGAAGCCTGCAGAATTCACGGTGGCGGGTTTGCCTGTGGCTTTTTCAGAGGCGTGCGGGCTGGTCTGAGCAGCTGGAGGAAGCCTGCTTATCGACAGGTGGGCCTCAGCTGGTTCTCAGTCCTTGCCAGTAGCTGTGTTCCTTTCTGCCGTTCTTAAGTCACGGAGATGCAGGCTCACCGTGTGCGCCTGCTCGGCCCCTGTGGACCTTCTGTCGTCTATGATTTCTTGCTCAAACTCCGAGAATCTGCACGTTCTGCCTCTGAGGTCGTTTCCCACAGCTTTGGAATGACTCTCCCAATCGTGTCCTCCCCGCAGGGCAGGTGGACATCCTCCCCAGAGCAGAGGGCTTAGGACACTCTCTCCTGGTTGAGCTGGGCCAGGCTGTGGGGACAGCTGAGAGCTGTGGGCTCCACTTGGGGAGGCTGGGGAGGGGCAGACAGTCCCTGGACGACCATCATCCGAAAGGCGGACTGGGAAACTCCCTCCAGGAAACGCGGGCCCTGGGCCAGGGAGGACAGAGCCGGCCTTTGTCTGGCCTCCGGGGCTCCAGCACTGCCCACCGCGAAGCATCCCTCCCTGGCCTTCCCTCCTTCCCGTCCTGCAGGCCCGAGCTGGACGTGAACCCCAGGGATGGGACGCGTGTGTTCCACCGTGGGCGGCTCTGTGGTCCAGGCCCTCCGGGGAGCTCGTGATCAGGCTCACTGCACGTCCTTCCTCACGACCGGCTTTCTGGTCGGTGGGTCGTGTCTCATGTAGGTGAGGGCCAGTCCACCCTGACCAGGGCTGAGGTCAGCCTGACATCAGCTGGAATCTGTGTCCCATGCATCTCAGCAGCTGAGGATCCAGTCACCTTGCAAAATGGTCAGCCTCAAAGTTGAGAGTTACACCTTATTCCGTGGGGATTTTTAGGACTTCAGGCCAGGGAGACGGCATCTCAGTAGCCCTGAGAGAGCTGCTCTGAGAAGGCAAGGGGAGGAGCCAGGTTATACAGAAGTTTTACGACAGAGGGCAGGTGTCTGAACATCACGAGGTTGATTGTTAAGTAAAGGAAACCAGAACCCAGTCTCAGGGATTTAGTTGGATTTAGTGTTTTCTGCGTGGGACGGGAAGATGCCGTGAGAATCTGGGCTCACTGAAATCACTCCTTCGCATGTACCCCAGCTCTCTGGGGCAGAAGTCCCCGAGCTCCTGGAGTGCTGCCCGTCAGTGGCGATGGGTCCCTTGCTGCAGCCGGTTGCATGTACTGTTCTCCTTCCTGAGCCCCTCAGCGACTCAGAAATTCACTTTAAGTGCACGGGCCGCAATCGCCTGATGACTGTGGCCATCGTGTTTACTGAGGTGATGCTCAGCGAAACTACGCCTTCTTGACCCTTTGCTGAGTTGGAATGTGTAGTTGTGGCAGTGGTTCGCTTGCCTGCACAGCTGTGGGGCCTCGGAGTAAGATCAGGCAGCTCAAGAGCGAAAGTGCTTAGCGAACGCTCAGCGTGAGATGTACCTGACGTTAGATCCCCCTATGTGCAGGCCTGTGGGCTGGTTCAAGTGAGAGGACAGATTGCTCCTGAACAGAGAAGCGATGAGGCGTTGCTTCGGCACTTCTCGGAAACGCGGTACCTGAAGATATTCCAGGCGAGAAAAAGATGAGCTTCAGTTTCGAGGATTTGCAGCGAGCGCCCACCCTTGTGGCCCATCAAAACCCCCAGGCTATTCTTGGACCATCTTCTCCACCTTGTCAGACCCCCCTCTCCAAGCCTTTACTCTCCTGGCAGAACATTAAAACAAATCCCAATTGTACGAGCACTTTGCCGCTTACTGGGCCACTTTAATGTGATGTTTAACAGTCCGTTTAATCCGCTTATATCCATCTCACAAAATGAATACTATTCCCACAATATCTTACACCCCAAGCTGGGGTCCACTCTTCGTCTGCGTTGGCTTTACTCGCTTTTTCAGGTCAAGGTGCAGACCTGGGCTGCAGCCCTAGCTGTAGTCCCTAGCTGTAGAGCTCCGCCCCACCCCGGGAGCCTGGCGTGTTTGACTGCCATCTCTCCTTCTCCACTCCGCCCTGATCCAGACCTCTGTGTGGGCCCTGATTGACACTCGTCCTTGACAATGTGTCTTTCCCTGGCAATCTCGCGCTACTGCTAGGACTGGAGCGTGCATCTTGATTTTCAGGGCGAAGACAGTGCCAAACTCCATAGCATACCTTCCCCCCTGTGTGTGGAATTGCTCGATTTTCCCTTGCCAAAGAACAATTACATACCTCCTACGCCAGACCAGGAAAACGGTCCCTTGCCTCTCTACATTTCTACTTTATTCTCTTAATAAATTCTCACCGCACAACAGTACCAAGGTACTGGACGATGGCCCTCTCACCTGGAACTTCCATACACCACTTACGCTCTCATTCAACAGAGCCTCTAATCGTCAACACTTAACTTGGCTGCCGACCACCACACGCAAGCTTCCTCTCACCTACTAGGATCAATTGTTCGCGCCCCACATCTCTTCCAGCACCATCTGTCGCCAAGGATGGTAGCACCGAATAGCCTTAAGCTATGGGTTCGGCGATTGCACCCGCTGTGCTCTTAGCAGACGAAGTCGACATCGGTGTCGAGGCTCAAAAAACCAACTCCACGCACCGATCTCCCATAGGTCCCGTCCCTGACTGTTAGGATCGCCTTGGGGCTCACCTCCATACGCGGCCTGGCGTGTGGTCAGCTGTTGCGGGGTCCCCGTGGACGTGACTGGGAGGGAGGGCCTTGCCCGTAGGGCCTGTTTTTGCAAAGGACAGGGAGCTGAGCGGCGGTGGGTCTGCAGGATGAGCGCCAGTCCTGCCGGACGTGGGCGGACGAGATCTCCACGTCTCACGCCCGGAGGCGGCTGGGGGACCCGCAGTGTTTCGCCTTCGGGTCGCTTGTGGCCTGTGACACATTTCCAGCTCTCTTGCACACGCTACGCCTTCCTTCGGTGTGAACATCGGAGCAGTAGGGTCACGTTGGCTCCCCAGCAGTGAAGAGGCGCCACAGCGTCCAGGGTAGGTGGCACGGGCACAGCCACTTTGTGCGGTCCACTCGCAGACACCCGCACACGCCCTCCGCAAGACCCCGCACAGCTCACTCGGGACGGGCTGAGACCCCGGGGCCTAGGAGGCGCCGGGGGCACGCAGGTGACCTGGCCGCATGACCAGCCCTGTTTCGGACCCCCCGCCTCACCGCGCCAGGCGTCCTTTCCGTCCTCACCTGTCAGGGCTCGGTCAGCAAGCTCTGCCAGCAGGTCCGCCAGGGGAACGCCTGCTCGCGACCTCTTTTGTGCCTTCTCTATTAGGCGGCCTCCGCTTATTTCATGAAGCTCTCTTTCTGCTCGCCCGGCTTGAAAGCACGCCCACCACACAGCACGCGAAAATCCGCAACCGCCCCAAGGCCCTGTTCTTTCCTCGAGTCCGTCGAAGGACGGA
The DNA here is from genome assembly GCF_001704415.2 of Capra hircus. Taxonomy (NCBI): domain Eukaryota; kingdom Metazoa; phylum Chordata; class Mammalia; order Artiodactyla; family Bovidae; genus Capra; species Capra hircus. The sequence goes on from NW_017194936.1 coordinate 6,940, forward strand.
CCAGCATACTGTCTGGAGGAGTCCGCGGTCTCCCTCCGTCGGATGGCCCCCACACCGAAGCGCTGAGCACTTCGCCTCCGACCGCCCGCGGGGCTGCCATAGCCCAGCGCCGCCTGCGGCTCCAGATCCTTGGAAGCCTTTCTCCTCGGTTGATCGGCCCACTCCAGGCAGTCGGCCCGGCCACCTCACCTTGGACCTCTGGCGACGTCATGCCCGGGAGCTTCCAGGACCACGGGCAGCAGGGAAACCCAACTCACGACACGTCGCTGGGGGCCACTCCTTTCCCTTGCAAGACCTGCTATAGCAGTTCCCCTGTAATGCTGCAGGTTCACGGGAGCGGAGGGGAGAAGCGGACTAGGACTTTCATTCACTTACCTGAGCTGCTGCCAGCTTACTCACCAGCCTGCGAGCCCTGGAGGCTGCGAACGCTGAACTCGCCCCACGCTGCACCCTTGCACCGTGCATCACCGGATGACCCAAGACGAGGCCGCCTCCCGTCTCTCCGCCCCCGCTGCACGCACCCCACTCCAGTGGTCCGGGCCGGGGGCCCTGCCCCCCCACCTGCCTCTGCCCTCCCGCGGGGCTCGACTGGGCCGGCCCACTCCTCTCCCTGTCCTGACGCAGTTGCGGAAGCTTCGGCCCTCTCTGACACCCGCGCTCGGCAGTCCACTAGTGCCTTCCTCTCCACCTGGACTCCCTGGGGGTGTGGAGGCGTCGGAGAGTATGCGGGGGAGGGCACCTCTACTGCGGGTGAGAGGCCGCTGCGCGGGCAACGGGTGTCCACCCAGGGCTGGTCGGGCGATGAGCACACCAGCACCAAGTGGCGGCAGCGACGTGGTCTTTCAGGTCCACAACTCTCTGTGACCGGCCAAGGAGCTCAGATTCCGCTCACGTGCCTCTGCAGCATGGCCACAAAAATAAAACTGACCTAACATGAATAAGGTTATAAGAACAATTCTCGTGGAAACTGATAAAACAAACCGGGTGCAGCAGGCGCTTTGTTCACCCCTGGCTTCATTTTCGGTGACCTTAGAGGAAAAGGCTCACCTAGCACCTCTCAGACATAACCGTCTCTTTCTGTTCTGTCAGTGCATGATGAGAGAGCAACGGGAATTACCGGACTTGCGTCACAGATTACTGGGGCCGAGCTGGCTTGATCTTGCCTCGAGCCTGATGTCTTGCAAGTATTCAGACATAGAAGCAGGTCAGGTCTCCCGATACAGCCCTCCAGTCCCTTGTCCCCGTACAGATTCCACTCCTCTTTGGTGCACCCAGGCTGCTGTATTAACTTTTTAGCCACCTTTTATTTCTGTCTTCAGAATCACTTGTGAGCTGAACCAAGCTTGTGATTTACACGTCGCTGAATGCACGGAGTGGTATAGATACTCAAACAAGAAGGAAAGCAGGTCCTCAGGTCATCGAACCATGGAGGGAGATGTCATTGTATAACTCTGTATGAATTGATACAGAAAAGCGGCTTTCCTCAAGTTAAGCACCACCACGCACGTGATTTTAAAGTAGTCTTGTGCCAAAGTAGACATAGACGGGAACTTTTCTTAACTAATAAACTTATGTCAGAAACCTACAACAAATGTTATAGCTTGCGGTGAAATAGTTGCACAACGATCGCCAGGCCCTACGTAACGATGGCAGTGTGGCACAGTGGGTTGCCTGTTCTCCACTCCTTTCTTTTCTTGGCACCCCCTGTGAACCTATGCCATTTCTAATATAATCGCGGACCACTAAGTCCGAGCTAACCATTTATGTACAAGTAAGGTGAGCAAAAAGACACAAAAGGCATTGCAGGTCTGGAAAAGGAAGAGCAGTGATTTATCAGACCTCGAATGTTTGCTTTCTCGCATGTTTAAAATGTATCAGAATAAGTTCAGCCTGTGAATGAGTCTACAATGGATGTAGATGTGTTAGGCAGATGCGTATAGTTGCAGAGCTGCCATATCAACAGTTGATTTGTTTCTTCTATATACCAGCAAAATAGCAGTTAAAATTTCTAAGAGTTACTATACAAATATTTGGGGCTTCCATCGTGGGTCCTGCAGGTAATGCTGCTCTACCTCTGCAATTTAGGCGCAGACCTGAGGGTTTGGACTGCCCTGTCGGGAAATTTCCCCGTGGAGAAGGAAGTGGCAACGGCGCGACTCCAGTACTCTCTGCCCTGGCGCACACCCGAAGACTCCTCCCGAGTGCGTCCGGCCTGGTACGACGACTGCCGTCCATGGGTTACCATAATATGGCTCTGTACTTCAAGTATCAAGTATCTGACGGCAATCAAACTCTAAAGATTGTTCAAGATCTTCCTGCACTCCCAAAAGGTGTACTAAACTGTTTCGCAGCATCGAGAGACACCGAGATGAAAGTTTGATGCCTCCCGCTGTTCAATGGCGTCAGAACATCGGGATCCCACCTGGCCACGGGTGCGGCATCTAGGGCTGCCTTGCAAACCCCCCCCCAGGGCTGCGGCAACGCGTTCTGAGGCCCCTCCCTAAGCGAGTTTATGCTCTCGTCTGCGCCCCCAAGTCTCCGGGCACCAGTTGCCGTCTGCAGCCACCGGACACCATCAATAAAGTTTCCCAAACTCTATTTTCAAAAAAATGAAACACCGCCTAAGGTCAGCTCCCCTTTTCTCTTCTTCTTCCTCCCTTTCCCGTTCTCCTTCCCCAAGCCGTGGTGTAGTGGGCTGTCCTGTCCCCATCCATCGCCTTCATCAGAGGGGTCCGGGGCGGCGCAGGCGGGTAGTGGCACCTTTCTTCCACGATTGGGGGCGGCTGGAAATCTGCGTAGAGGGCCCGGGTTCCAGCCGGTGCTGGTCAGCCAGCTTAGATCCCACGTGCCCAGACGGTCCTGGCGAGGGGGTCAGCGGCTTTGGCCCAAGCTCTCGCTCGTGCCGCATCAGGGAAGCAGCAGCTCTGTCCTGACAGGCCGACGGGAGGCACTGCAGACTTTGGCTCTGCCCTCGGCATGGTCTCCTCCTCCCCTATCTCCAGACTGAGGAGAGCCGTGCGCCGCACGGCATCCCCCAGCTCCTGCCTCACAGTCGGGGCATGTGGACGGCGCGGCCACCGGCGTGAGTCATAAGCGGCCGGGGTCTGAAGCCGCGTTGCGTCGCCCTCCCGTGCGGGCCGGCCATCAACAAACCGTCAGGGCGCCCCGGACTGACAGGCGCCCCCCATCTCCCTTGTTCGCGAGCCCCATGCGTGCCGAGCTGTTGTGGATCGTGTAGCACAACTCTGTCTTGTGTCGACCGGGAGGGCTGGGAAGAGACGACCACAATGCCTTTTTTTGGGGTAGGAGGCATGAGTCATGTACGGCATCAATAAGAGACTTATTTAGTTTGAAAAAAAACAACGCCCCTCCCTTCCTTTTTCTGTCTGGTCTCCCCTCTGTCGTTTTTCTTTCTTTGGGACTTAACGATTTCTCAGGATTTTCTGTGGTTAAGGCCCAGTACCGCCAGGGTTGATTTTGCCAGAAGACAGAGGCTTCACCCCTGGCTGGGTGGTTAAGAGCCTATGTGGTTCAAGTTGAGGCTGTTATTGATTATTGGCACAGGTATAAACAAGTGGCCTAAAGGACAGAAGTTTGCCTGTACACAGAACCAGTGTTGCCCCGAAATTTCCCTGAAAGTAGGCTTTCTTTACTACATTCAATGGACATCTTGGCTGTTCTCATAGAAAAAAAAACAAGACCATATTTATCACCCCATATAAACCAAGAGGAGATGGCCGACACAAAAGCTCCCAGATCTTCTCTAAGGAATCTTCCAATAATTAAAACGCCAGCATGAGTGAATGAAGGCTCTAAACGCTACACTGCAAAAGGCGGAAATCATTGTAGCACCCCTGGATCCGAAATAAACCCAACCGAAGCCACACTACTCAGTGACCTAGGCACCCACTTTAAACTTATGCTCTAGAAGCATCTTCTAGCCACACAGACGCTGCCACTCCGAGCTGCACGAGAAAGTGAGCTCCTATGAAACACTCCACTTAAATATACAGAAGGAAAACAGACCGTGAAAAGAAAGACTGATACCCCCATGCCCTCTCTAGAGAACTGCCGTGAACTACAAAACCCTCCTCTCCAAAACCTCGCTCATGCTGACCATTCTAGCCGATATACCTAGAAAGAGTGAAGATCTCCGCTGAATATTTAAGCCCTCCCGACATTCAGCATCCCCTCTCTGTGCCCTTTCTACAACTATTAATTTATGAAAGTAGTGATAGAAACAGGCCACTGGGCTGGAGGTAAGAGCTGGACTCATCTGAAAAGACCTGACTGCTGGGAAAGAGGTTGAAGGTGGGGAGGAGGACGGGGACGACAGAGGTATGAGATGGTTGGGTGCATCCCCGTCTCGACTTGGACCTGAGTTTTGGGCAAGCTCTGCTGGGTTGGTGATGCGACAGGAGGCCTGGGGTGCCCTGCGCTCTGTCCTTACTGAACAGCTTTGCTTTGTGAGCCCTTGAGACGGGACCTGGATTTGTGAGGCCCTCAGGGGTGTACTCAGCGGTCACCACGCTCGTGGTCTCCGACGTGACTGGAGTGACATCCCCAGGGCTGAATGCCATACCTGGCACAGTCGATGACCTGCTAAGCTTGCCTGCCACTTGGGGCCCTGCTGCCCCCATCCGGGTCGACGGCGAATTATCTTCCCTCTGTGTTCGGGTCTGAATCCCCAGGGCGTCAAGGGGGCCCCACACGCCATCCGTTCGTTCTGCAGCCTCGGGTCGTCCCTTGTCCTTAGGAGTCCTCCTCCTGCTGCCCAGGGCCTCACGGCCCTGAACTGGCGCCGTTGCCAGGCCTCCCAGAGCTTTGCCGGCAGGCAGAGAAGCAGGCCTGTGCACGTGTTTCCTCCCCTGTGCTATCCGTCCTGGTGCCCGGCCCGCCTTGATTCAGGTCCCTGCCTCCCCCTGCCGTCGCGTGACTTGCGTGTGTCGAAGAAGCCTCTATAGCTAGATTGTGAGCAGACTCCCTTCTCTTCTCGTAAGGATCCCCCTTCTTCTCGCTGAGAATCCGTGAGCGTGATGACTTAGTGAATTTTTGCTTCCCAGGGTCAGAACCATAGATTCTCAGTATGGCTTGACAGGTCGTGGTCTGTGGAGGACGTGGGAGGAGGTGGGTGCCAGTAACAGGGAAAATCAAATTTTCCCTCCCTCGTTTTCATGAAAGTGATGTTAAACCGCGGAGCACTCGAGACCGTCCATCCGTACAGTTACCACAACCCCTGGCTCCCAACGATAGCATACTTTCCTTCACTGCTTGCAACTATTCGGGAGTGGAGCTGCCTGGCTCAGCCCTGATGGGTCCCCTCTGCGGAGACGCCCTTCTCCGAGGCAGGGCCCTTGCCCCGCCCTCACACTGAGGCCGCGGTCAGTCCTCCCGCTCGAGCTTCCCTGCTCTGACCTCACTCCCAGCGGGCCTGGGAGGATGTTCGCCTCGATGAGTGATGATTCGTGCTCTGTGAGACTCTTGCAGCTTTTAGTGGATGTGAAATAAGTCACCTTAATCACATGGCCATTGGTTGCCAAGCGTCTACACCTACGAAAGACACCGCGCAGCCCCCAGAGCCCAAAGCTCCTGGTCCCCCCCTCCCTGACTCCGGCGGCAGGCCAAAAATCAGACCGTGCGTGATGTGGAGCTGTCCGTCGATCCTGGCAGAGATGCTTCACCACAAGCGTTCTGAGCCATGACGCCGCAGGGCTCGCTCTAGTCCTTTGGGAGCGCTCAAGCTCGTTCCCTAAGCTTGTCGAACTCCTCCTCAGACGGAGTCATGTGTTGTATTCACTGCCCATTAAGATCCCCATTTGGATCTGCTTGTGACCGTTGCATGAAGTATAACAACCACCCCTAAAGAGTCCCATGATAACTGCAATCGATACCCGCAAAAGGTATACCCGCGACGGTGATGGTATTTGGCGCCCGAATGAAAAGCCTAAGTTCTTAAATACACAAGAGTAATCCCACGGAAAAAAAAAAAAAAAACTTTGCCCCTTAAAAAAATAAATCTGTTTCTAGTGATGACTAACGCATAAGCAATGTGAGCTTTAGAAAATTTACTAAAATTTTGGCAGATGTGGGGGAAGATGCATGCGAAGACCCCTGTCTGCACTAAGTTGAGCTGTGTGTTTTTTACTTTGTTCTACATCGATCCAAGAATTATGTCATTCTAGTAAAGGCCCTCCTCGACACATTCCTCTCCTCGACCTTAAGATCAGCTTTTAAGGGCCAAGTTGGGCTGATGCATTGTGACTTGTAGAGTTGGCTGACATTTATGCATAACTTCCGACTTTACACCAGGGGAAACCAGTGATTCTCTCCTGAAAGTCACTCGAGAGGAGTGACCACAGGCCCAGCTCGGTTCACGTTTTGGATAGCGCGCCTTGGTTTAGCCATGAGGATCTTTCGCAAGAAGTGTTGTTGGAGCTTAATTTGACAACCCAAAGTGATGATTCAATTCCTGAATGAGAAGTGACTTGCAGCTGGACTAAGTATCATTTCTCCTACCTGGTCGGTGAGCTAAGAACTTGGTTGACATGAGAGAAACACGTTGAGTTATTAAGTGGCGTGATCATCACTGTGCTGGAGTGATCGCGGGGCTAAACACTATCAGTATTCTTGGAGCAAAAGGGTGGTTCTGCGTGTGCTGGCCATCTTTGCGGGGTTCAAATACAAACCGCAATCGTCTGCTAAAGAAAACGGGGTTCCCTTCGGTTCTCTGGTGAGGCCCTGGGGCCGGGCTTTCCCGAGGGGATCGAGGCGGTTTTGCGAGTCCCTTTTGGTTCTTCCCGTTCGCGCCCCCGTTTCCTAAGGAGTCTCGGGCAGGCCGGTTCTTCTCCGGTCCCCGTGTGGTACACGTGCGTCCATGCGGATGGGTCGCCCATTCCAACTCTTTTGGCCACAGGGCTCCCCGTGGCACCTGCCAGCCCGTCCCAGGCTCCTGCTGCTTCCATGTGAGTGGCCAGCTTGCCCGAGCCTGAGGCGTGAGCACTGGTGAGCGGACTTCCTTGGCGGGACTTATGCCCCATTCCCGCTGGCGCAGCGGATCTCCCGCCCAGGGATGGCCAAACCTGGGTGGTTTCTCCTGCTCTGCAGGCGGATCTCTCCCACCTCGGCTCGCCCACCGTCCGCGGAGCCCCAAATAGTCCTTAGCCGTCGAGGGTCTGGACTGTAAATTTCGCACTACAGCGAAGCAGCGCTCCAAGTCTCTGTTTTGCCAGTCTAGGACTAGGGATTCCTGTGGACATGAGTGGAGCCCGCCTGTCGCGGTTCATCCGTGGACCTCTTACCTTTAGATGAGTGGGACATCGGGCGTCTTCTGTGGTGCACACGTTGCTGTGCTCACACCACATCGTCACGCGCACCTCTGTCCAAGAGGGCGCCCGAGGCGCGGGGGGGGGGGACTTCCCTGGTGGCCTCATGCGCGTATAGACTCTGTGGCCCACCAGTGCGCAGGGAGACCACGGGTCTAATTTCCTGGGTCAGGAAGACCCCCTGATTGAGGAAGTGCTATCACATTTCCAACCACGCACGCCTTCAGCCCATTTCAGCTGCCGGAGACTAATCGTGGCCAGTGAAAGACTGGGTCGTTTGCTCTGTTGGAGACTCCCAAGTGCGAGCGACACTGGTATCGGTTGTTGTGCACGGGTCTTTTCTTTTTCTGATTCCACCTAATCAAAATAGAACGCCGTCTCCTTCTAAAGTGAAGAGACACTAGGCCCAACTTCCCATTAGTCTGCAAGGAGGTGCTCCTGCCGCAGTCATCTGCCGCCGATGTGAACATGCTCCATCCAGGCGGTGAGCATTCCGCCCCAGACGAGCAGTTTCTGCAAGCCAATTGCTGATGCTCTTTCCTCCAGATGGACTTTCTGGCGCCGGACACGAGACCAGCCAGTGGAGGAGTGCTCAGCCCTGCCCGTCGTGACCACATGCCCCTGAGAGCGGTGAGTCCACTCCCCAAGCCCTGCTGCTCCTGGGCGCCCCAAAGCCGACCGTACTCATGGGCCGTGTGCCGTGTTAAGTTTGTGTGTTCTATTCCATTTGCCCTATCATTTCTCACCGTCCACTGGGGAGGTGAGGAGAAAGGCTGCCTGGTCTCAGACGTCAAGGGCGCCGCGGTGCTCTCCCGGGGTAGAAATAGCGGCTGACATTTTTGGATATTGAAAGGGCGCTTAACTTGCTACTTAAGTGGCAGAGAATTCCGGTCCTCTGTGCCGCTACTCCGACAGAGGTGTCTTCCCAAAGGTGAGAACGGCTCGTTTGGTGCCAACCCCAGGCCTCGGAGAGGAAGAGCCCTCCACTTGAGCCTGAGGACACACGGGCAGTCTCACTGGGTCCCAGGCCATACAAGCTCCTGGGAACAGTTCACTGATGTTTCGCTCGAAGCGGCTCTCCTCTGTAATTAGTCACAAAGCGGGCCTGGCCTCGCGATTAGGCGTTCTCATTCCATGTACAGCTGGGACTTTTCTGCAAAGTCTGACTGTTTGCCCTAGGCGAGGCCTAGTAATGCCTGTTTCATGACTGTTCCTACTCAGCAGTTCGATGCTTTCTTCTTCCATTCTTCGCGAAAAAATCTCGCCTAAGACATGAAATTACATTAGAATAATCGTCCTCCAGGTATTGTCACGAACCTGGTGTCGGGCTTCCTCTCCGGGCTTCTTGCCCTTTTACTGAGAACTTTAAAACAACCCGGCAGAAGGCCGCTGGTCAAGAGTGAAGATTAGAGGATGGCGATAGATAAGGGGGAGGCCATCTCAGTGTCAGGGATTTTCGACAAAGTAGTCCAGCTTACTGCCCGGGCCTGGCCCGCCCCTGCCTATCTAATCATGATGCAATTGGGCACATCTCACCCTTTGTACAACCTGAGAGCGTGTTTTCAACATAAGTTTGCATATCTATTCTCCCTACGTCACCGCCCCCCCCCCCGCCGCCCCTGTCCGCCTCCGTTTTCCAGCCCCTCCAGCATGAACGCGCCAAGCCTGCCTGTCCCCCCACCTGTGCCACTATGTCGCATGGATCAAAGCGGGAGACCGAGGCGTGTGTGTAGGCATGCGAGTTGGGTGCACGGCGACCCAGCCCCAGCACACCGCCTGGGGCTGCCACCTCTCCCCCTTGCTGCTAGAAAAATGTAGAGCGCTTGAAGCTTGGATGAGCTTGTGCCTATAGTGGAGAACCGCGAAGAACGATCTTCCTCGTCTCTTATTGCATTACAGGACAATCTTGCGGAGGGCCTTGCTCTCTGCCTCCCTCGGAAGTCACATCTTCCGCTCCACTCTGTAGTCGACGATTCGCGCCCCTCAGACATTGAGCCTAGTGAAGTGTCTGCGGACTTGCTTGCCTTCGAATCGGTGCTACCCGGGCCAATACCCTGGCCGGGGCCCCGGCGCTGGGTTTCCACCTTGGCGACCCAGCCCGGTTAATTCATCCCCCAGGACCGCGTGTGAGCCTGAGCCACCAGGTGGGTGCGGCGCTTGTACCGAGCGCTTGAACTGCCGAGCTATACACAGGCTTCGGCTGATGCTCCGTATACTACCTGCTTCTTCCGTCGTGGACTGACCCCGACCCCTAGTCAGAGATGCCAACTTCCGTTTCCTGAGGGGTCCGTGCCGTCGACCAGGCTATCAGCTTCTTGGATTTAGGAGAAGCCGATGCAGGTCGCTGCCGGCAGCGATGAACGCGGGCCCGTGTGCTATTTGTCGTGTACCTCACAGGCGCTCCAGGCAGTTGCTGAGCCATGCTTGCCCAGGTCTGTGGTGGAGTGGATACCGTTTTCCAGTAGCTTGAATAGACTGTGAACAGTCTGCTTCCCAAAAGTGAGCCAGAAGTGGGTGGCTTCCCGTTCGCCCCCCCCAGCTCTGAGAACGTCAGCCGTTCTCGCTGCGTGGCAGTACTTCGCTCGCGTGAGCAGGCACCTCTCACTTGGCTGTCAAAGCGATCACTCGCCCCGCCAACCAAGCAAGCTCTGCTGTGGTTGGTGGACTCTGCGTGGAGATGGGAGGCTGGAAGTCCTGGTGGAACCCACGGATCTGGTGGCTTTCAAGCAAGCGCCCAATGTCTGGTCTCAGCCCTTGGATGGGATAATCACGTGTCTCTCGCTCAGGCGATCCTAGGAAGACTGAGCCTGTGTTCTGAGTTTCGGTGCGTGGCCCTAGGTAGCATCAGGCGGGCCTGGACGCTCGTGCAGACACCCGCCTCGGACAGGGGCGTGGGCTCGTGCCGGCATTCGTTTGATCCCGCCCAACGCTGGTCCTCTGGGTCTGGCTTTACCCCACCGCTTCCTTCTTTGCTTTAGTGTGGGGAGCTCTCCTCCCAGCCTTTGCCAGAGTCAGCAGCGCTGCTGTTTTTCTAAGGGCCTTTCGAGGGTGCCAAGGGGCCCCCAAGATCCTCAGTGACGCATTAGGTTTGCCCCTTCCCAGCCATTCCGAGGATCCATTGGTTCCCCAGCCGACGGACCATCACAGAGCCTCCCTATTTTACAGGCAGACTGCAGGCTTCTTAATTAATTAAGTATCTTCATCCAAAACTCACATAAACAGTTGCCCTCGAATTCGCGCGATTTGGTTAACAGTCTCACTTTCCACAGCCCCATGCTCTTAAACAGGCCAGGGCTCAACCGTTTCACGAGGAGAGATATTTATGGACGATGCCTCATGCTTGCCATTCTGTCACATTTAATCTCGATGACCCCCTAGCATAGCTGGCGCGTGTCTCCCACTTGCCTGCGAAACTGCTCAGGCACTGCGGGCGTGGTCAGCTATAAACTGTTCGCTGCCTCTCATTCGAGTCGTTTTGAGTCCCAACTACCAGTGTTAATTCCACTGCAGGATTGCATGTCAGTCGCCATTATGCGAGCCACACGTGTCTGCCAGCGCACTGAGCACCAGCCTGCAGGAGGAGGGCCGTTGCCGGGGGGCTGCCCGTGCCGCACACTGCGCACCGGAGTCTTCTTCCCGGGGGGTTCAGAGCTCCCTGATCCACTACTTAGGACGACCGCCCGCTCTGCTGTCAAGCTTTCATTCAATCACAACACGTTTTTAGGCTATTTTCTTTCCTGCTGCGCTACTGCGGCTTCCATGCCGGTATAATGCACCTGCCATTTCACTCATTCAATGTCGCACACCAAGGGCATGGCCGTTTTAAAAAAGTGTCCTATGACTCTCTTCATTCCAACGACGCGCGGTCTTCTGTAGCACCTGTTTATCCCTGGAGAAGGACATCTCCCCCAATGCTTGCCCATGGATAAATACCCGCGGATGTTAATCCCGTGGCGCACAGTGGGGAGCCTTCGGATGGGCTGCAGTCCTGGCGGTACCTAAATGATTTGGGGAACACGAGAGCAGGCGCGCACATTTGGCTCTCCCAGCCCTCACGGGACCCACAGTCTTCCACTACAAGGCAATACTTCGTGTAGCAGCAGACTAACGGGCATCATGCTCCAACGATGGTGTAAAACCTCAGAAGCAAATATCAACGCCAATGACGTCTAAAACTATTATTGTGTATTGTAATAGCCATAGTATATTACCAGTTATTGACGTGTAAGACAGGCACACGGCATTTAAGGTAAATATTAGATTTATTTTTCGCGAGCTGGGTCTTCTCTTGGCAGCGGCCACAATGGGCGCTCCAGGCCGTCAGGGCACAAGCAGCCGTATCTTACACTCGCTGGAGGCACACCTGGAAGGGACGGGAGAGATATAGGACAGCCTCTGAGGGCTGGAACGGCTTTCGGTGAGCAGAAGGCGTCCCACCTTGGCGTAACGGGCGGTGCTTATTGGAGCCGAGCGGTGAGGAGGTCTATGGCCAGACGGCGAGCTGACCCTGGTGAACGGCAGTCCCAGCCGCGGAGCGCCTAAGAGCAGATGCCAGACATTCTGCCATCGAGCACAGAATCCCTGCGGACTGTGGCCTCCATTTATAATTAGAAATGTTTACACGCTGCGGCAGGTCGCCACGTCTTTGGTAGAGCACGGGCATTCGCGCAGGAGCAGCCGGCAAGGCTCTGTGGGCTAGTAAGAGTTGCATCTCAACAGTGCCAGGTAGGTTGTGGCTCACGGGGCCTTTGCTCTGAGCGGGACCCGCTATGACACGGTGGATCCTCCAGGACCAACGGGGGGGAGAGATCGTAAGCCTGAGTCCCCTCTGCACGATTCGCAGCAGATTCTAGGCCACTCGGCCACCAGGAACGTCCGTAGACCACATTTTTCGATACGGGTGGGTTAAGACATTTTCAGGTGTTGATGTCCATCACGGGTTGAGCTTAAAGTACTCTTTTGAGACCACTCGGCTGGCGTGTGAAAGAACAGACTCTGATGATTTTGCAGGATGTACTCCAGCAGTCCCGTGGAATCTATGCTCTGCGGTAACAGTATCTGGACAGTGCATTGGGCCTCTTTACTGCCGTCGCGCAGGGCCGCGGGCAAGCGCCCACGGTGCCGCTCCCCTCCACCTTTGTCGATCTTCTTGTCGTTCCTGGCTGTAAAGGCACCCGTCGACAGCCTTTCTGACCAATGAGTTCTCCTTTAAACACAGGTTCCGAGTCGCTTGTGAACGTCTTACTTCAAATAAAAAAACACCCGTTCATCCCTTCTATTGTGGCCCATCCTTCTCAAGACTTAGAGATCATGACTAGCAAGCATCTCTTCACGAGAAAAGTTACTGTCATGTAGAACAAACAATGAATAAGACAAAAGGCAGCACAGCTAAAATGCTCTTATGTTTTGGATGGTTCGTGTCTTGATGCTCGCGCTCTTTCCCCCCTGTGAAAATCTTTTTATATTTACAAGCCGTTTCCTTCTTTTTGCATTTTTTTCTTTGTTTTTTAAAGTTTTTAGTTGCTGTAATAGATTCATTCATAATAAGGGAAAAAACATATAAACGGATTGCGCTGAACCAACTGGGGTTCCTACCTCCGAAGGCTACCGCGATATCCTGCTTGTCCTGTCGTAGCTTAATAAGCGTAGTCTAGTGCACAAAAGCCTTACCAGCATCCGTGGATGAGTTGGGCTGCCCGTCGGTTTGGGCTGGGATGATGGGATGGATCGGTGTGGATGGTTTGGGATGTGTGTGTGTGTGTGTTGGCCTGCTAGTGTACCATTGATTTGTGTGTGGTTGGTTGTCTGCGATGAGGTGTAGGCTTGCTTTCGTTGCTGGATGTGCCGTTCGCTGCTTGCTTGTCTGGAACTTGACCTGATTTCACCGGCCGGTTGGGCCGATAGTGCCCTCGATACCTTGATACCTGTGTGTGTGTGTGTGTGTGTGGGGACCGTGTGTGTGGTGCGCTGTATACGTGTGTGAGTGGCTGATGCTGTGGGGGCTCAGCTTGTGGTGATAGTGTTGTTGGTGTGCGTCGAGCAAAACGGGTTCTAAGGCCCTGCGAGATGCTCATGAACAGACTGGTTCTAAGCAAGGAAAGGAGCACGTCAAGGCTGGTATATTGTCACCCTTGCTATTTAACTAGGTATGCCAGAGTACATCTTTGTGTCCAGCTCTTTTGCAGCCCCATGGACTGCAGCGCACTGCTAAGCTCCTGTCCGTCGGGATTCCCAGAGCAAAGATACTGGAGAGAAAACGCGTGCGGTGGCATGCCTTTCCAAGGCGCGATCTTCCTGACCAGGGATCTGT
>NW_017194937.1:0-9123 GCF_001704415.2 Capra hircus
ATGGATTTTCAAGCAGTTGCTAAGTCACACCACGTTAGGGCTCCCGGGAAAGAAATGCGAAATTTTGGCCTCTAGGCCCAGTATCCAGATGTGTGCACAGGATATTTTCCCCACAGGATTCAAGAATGTTCCAGACAGACCTAAGCTCACTAGCTCTCTCCTGCAGAGGAAATGAAATATTGTTGCTGAACCACGAAAAGATGCTGGGATTCTTGCTATGGAGGAGAAGAATTCAATCCAGGGCCCAAGACGAGGCTTGATTGCTCAGAGCTTTTGTGCAATAGAGTTTTATTAAAGGAGAAAGGAGATAGAGAAAGCTTCTGACAGAGACATCACAAGGGCAGAAAGCGTACCCTTGCTAGTGTTAGTAATGGAGTTATATACTCTCCAAATAAGTTATGACAACGAACAAAAGAATGTCTGGAGGTTGTAAAGACTCACTAGACCTACTCCCATAATTGACATTTTAAGATAACAGGATTAGCCAGAAGGTTTTTTCCAGAGACCGTCCTCAAGAAGGATGCATGATTGTTATATAAATCCTAAGGAATGTAGAGGGAAAAACAGTTTTGTCCTTCCTTCCTCCTTGAGAATTCTAGACCTCTCTCCTTGGGACCTTGAACTTCTTAGAAACCTGCCTTGGCAATGACTCTCTCAGAAACATGATTGAACAGCCGTTTGGAGCTTCCTTTGACTTTCCTGGGAGGGAGGGAGCCCTCCTGAGCACAGGGCCTCAGGGGCCATGGCCAATGAAAAAGAATCTCCCAGCAAGTGCTTTTCAGCCCTGTGTGACTCTCAGCCCACAGGAGGCTGAGAAAACTCTCTTCCTTGGAGGAAGGAAAAGGCAGCCCAAGAGTGTGTTTTCAGGCCTGTATCTTGCAGCAAGTGTTTGGCTTGTTAGACAGAAGACCTGCAGGCCTGTTCCAACAGACTCAATGCAGAATCAGGGCCCTTGTGTCTCCTGCAGTTTCCTGGCCTTGCAAACACATTCCTAGGTGAGAGCAGTCCTGCCCATGGGAAGCAGGCTGCGGGAGTGTGTCTGAGGGGGCCAGGTGTCATGCTGGGGTCACCTGGTCGAGGGCACCTTGCACCTCCAATGGACCCAGGCAAGGAGTTGCAGGCACCACCTTGCTTCTGAATCCCCAAATGGGAGCAAAGCTCGCTCTGTCAGAGGGAAGAACAGCAACAGGATGGATTTTCAAGCAGTTGCTAGGCTGTACTGCGTTAAGGCTCCAAGGAAGGAAAATGCGAATTTTAGCCCCTACGACTGGTATCCAGGTGGGCTCCCAGGATGATTTCCCCGCAGGATCCAAGAACGTTCCAGACAGACCTGGGCTCACTAGCTCCCTCCTGCAGAGGAAACATGAGAGAACAGCTGTTTGGAGGTTGCTTTGACTTCCCCTGGGAGGGTAGGATCCCTCCCTGGGTGCAGGGCCTCAGGGGCCATTGCCGCTGAGAAATGCCCTCAAAGCCAGACCTTTCCAGCCTTGTATGACTCAGCACGGAGGAGACTGGAAAAGCTCTCTTCCTTGGAGGAAGGAAAGGCAGCCCCAGAGAGTGTGTTTTCACACCTGTATCTTGCAGCAAGTGTTTGGCGTCTCAGACGTCAGACCTCCAGGCCTGCTCCAACGGCCTCAGTTCCAGAGTCAGGGCCGTGTGTCTCCTGCATTTTCTGAGCCTTGGAACACATTCCTAGGTCAGAACAGTCCTGCCCATGGGGAAGGAGGCTGCGGGAGTGTGTCTGAGGGGGTCGGGTGCCATGCTGGGGTCCAATAGACCCGGTACCTCCAATAGACCCCAGGACAACAGCGGTGGGGCTCCCCCTGGCTTCCGAAATGCCAAAGCGAGAAGCAAAGCTAGCTCTATCAGAAGGAAGAAAAGAGCAATCGGATGGATGTTCAGGCTGTTGCTGGTCCGCACCACTTCAGGGTCCCCCCCGAGAGGAACAGGCGCCCTGTGGCCCTAGGTCCGATATGCAGGTTAACACACAGGGTGTGTCCCCATAGGAGCCAAGAATTTTCCTGAGAGACCTAGGCTCACTAGAGCTCTCCTACAGGGCAAAAGGGGTAGAACAGACTGTGGATGTGACTCTGCCTTTCCCAGCGAGCATGGGGCCCTCCTACGGCCCCGGGCTCCAGGGAAAATTGTCCCTGAAAAATGACCTCCAAGAAGCGCTTTTCCAGCAGGCTGGGATGCAGAGTTCACAGGATGCGGGAAAGTGATCGTCCTTCAGGGAAGAAGAGGCAGCCACCCAGTGTGTGTTTGCAAGCCTGTATTTGGAAGAAACTGGTTAGCTCCTTCAAGGGGAGACCTCCAGGTCTGCTCAGAGGACCGAAATTCCAGAGGCAGCACCATGCATCTCCCCTGTCCTTTCTGAGCCTTGGAAAGACATGCCTAGCTTATAGCGGTATTGCTCATGAAGAAGCAGGATGCAGGAATGTGTCAGACATGACTGGGTGCCTTCCTGGGTTCAGCTCCGTGAGGGCCTTTCCACTCAAAGTAGGTCCCATGCCTCCTTGGGGAGGAAGTGGGGCCCGCTTGCCTCCAAATTGCCAAAGGCTGGAACAAAGCTAGTTCTATCAGAGGTAAGAAAGAGCAATTGGATGGATGTGGAAGCTGTTGCTGGGCCGCACTGCTTCAGGGCCCCCCACCCCTCCGCCCCCCGAGAGAAACAGGCGCCCTGTGGCCCCCTAGGTCCTGGATGCAGTTTCACACATAGAATGTGTCCCCATAGGAGCCAAGAATTTTCCTGGACAGACCTAGGCTCACTAGAGCTCTCCCTACAGAGCAAAGGGGATGGGACAGATGTGTGGCTGTGGCTCTGCCTTTCCCTGGGAGTGTGGAGCCGCTCCCTATGGCCCCGGGCTCCAGGGGAAGTTGCCCCTGAATAATGACCTCCAAGAAGCGCTTTTCCAACTGGCTGAGACGTGGAGTTCTCAGGATGCAGGGAAAGCGAGTGTCCTTCGGGGAAGCAAAGGCAGTCACCTGTTATCAATGACTTACTAGAATAGTAGGTACCTTCTCCGGTTGGGCAGAGGCCTTCCCTACCTGATCTGAAAAAGAAAATGAAGTAGCTCGCTGATTTGAGAAATAATTCCCAGACTTGGGTTTCCAACCAGTATAGAATCCGACAATGGCCCTGTCTTTGTAGCCGCGTTAATTAACAGGTATGTGAAGCTCTAAATATCAGTGGAAATTACATACAGCATATAGGCCCCAGTGTTCTGGAATGGTGGAAAGAAACAACCAAACTCTTGAAGAGACACTTTCAAAATGGATCATAGAGACTGACTGTACGTGGATGGGCTTGCTTCCGGCAGACTTACTCATATTACGGGTAACCGCACGTTCCCACAGTTGTTGTCCTTATGAAATTTTCTATGGGAGACCCCCTCCCACAGTGAGGCAGGTGTTAGCAGATTTGCCACAAGTAAGGGGGTGGGATTTCACAGCAGATGGAACAATTAGGTAAGGTAATAAATCAGGTAACTAAGTTTGTATAAAAAAGAATATCATTCCCCCTTGAGGAACAGATTCATGAATTTGCGCTCAGTGATCAGGTGTGGCTCAATGACTGGAAACACAATTCCTTGGCCTGACATCGGAAAGGTCCTTATACTGTTGTTTTAGCCACAATTCTGAAAGAGATGGGAATACCAGACCACCTAACCTGCCTCTTGAGAAATCTGGATGAAGGTCAGGAAGCAACAGTTAGAGCAGGACATGGAACAACAGACTGGTTCCAAAAGGAAAAGGAGTATGTCAAGGCTGTATATTGTCACCCTGTTTATTTAACTTCTATGCAGAGTACATCATGAAAAATGCTGGGATGGAAGATACATAAGCTGGAATCAAGATTGCCGGTAGAAATATCAATCAACTTAGATATGCAGATGACACCACCATTATGGCAGAACGTGAAGAGGAACGGGTATGTCGGGGAACTTCTTGAGTTGCAGCAAGGGTGTGAAGGGCCCTTTGGAAGTTCCAGAGGTTAGGTGTGGTTAGTCTCGAGATGCCTCAGCGGAAATGGGCCTCATGTCGCCTGGAATGGAGAGGCTCCTGGATATTCCCCGAGTTTCAGCAGGTGCTCTCGAGTTACGACGGGGATTCAGGGACCCGCTCTGGCGGCCGCAGGAAAGGCCAGTTATCATGCGTGTTGCTAGGGGGCCTCTCGTGATTCCTCTCCCATCGATGCCGGGGCCTAAGACTTGTGTGAGTCGGGGGCCGGAACCTGAGGATTCCTCTCCAGTGCTGATATGGATCCTGCGGTACTTCTGGAGTCTCCCCAGGGGAGTCAGTCCTTGTCTCGAGTGGGGCATGCACGTGCGCTTTCCTCCGAGCTGTAGCAGCAGTGTCACGCTTCCCGTCGCGTGGATCAAGGGATCTGTGGCTTTCCCTCGGAGGCTGTCCCACGAGGCTTTCCCACAGGGCTCTCCCACGTGCCACCGTGGTGTGAGTCGATCCTCGGCATGAAAGTCGAAGCAGTGCAGGGAAAACAGGATCCTCTGGAATGGACGGAGACATCTGGAAGGCTCTTGGAATGGTGGCACGACCCATGAGTTCCTCTCGCCTTTCCTGTGCAGCGCGCCTCCCCTTGAGATGCGTCGGAAAACGTCGGGAATTCTTTCCCGAGGAAGCAGGGAAGGATCCCTCATCTCGAGCTTGGAGGCGGAAACGGAGCTCCTCTGGAGGAGGCCGGACGCTCGTGCTTCCTCTGGAGTGGAGACGGGTATATCGGGGAACCTCCTGAGTTGTAGCAAGGGTGTGTAGGACCCTTTGGAAGTTCCAGAGTTTAGGTGTGATTACTCTCGAGACGCCGCAGAGAAAATGGGCTCATCTCGACTGGAGCAGAGAACCTCCTGGATTTTCTCGAGTTGCGGCAGGTGCTCTCGACATACGACGTGACCACATGGACAGTGTAGCAGATGTGTCACTCTTCCCGTCGTGGGGATCAAGAGATCTATGGCTTTCCCACGAGGCTTTCCCACAGGGCTGTCCCACGTGCCACCATGGTGTGAGTGGATCCTCGGCGTGGAAAGTCGAGGCATTGCGGGGAAAACAGGTTCTCTGAAATGGACTGAGATATCTGGGGGACTCTTGGAATGGTGGCACGACCCTGGAGTTCCTCTCGCCTTTCCTATTGAGAGCCCTTGCTCTTGAGAGGCCACGGGAACGCAGAAAATCTTTCCTGAGTAAGCAGGATAGGATCCCTCATCTCGAGCTACCAGGCGGAAACGGGGTTCCTCTGGATTTGGGCGGGACCCTCGTGCTTCCTCTCGAGTGGAGACGGGTATGTTGGGGAACTTCTTCAGTTGCAGCAAGGACCCTTTTGAATTTCCAGAGTTTAGGTGTGATGAGCCACCAGACGCCTCAGAGGAAATGGGCCTCATCTCGCCTGGAGCGGAGAACATCCTGGATTTTCTAGAGTTTGGCAGGGTCTCTCGAGTTACGACGGGGACCTCAGGGACCCGCTCTGGTGGCCTCAGGAAAGGCCAGTCCCCGTGCGAGTTGCTCGGGGCCTCTCGGGATTCCTCTCCCGTCTATGCCGGTGCGTAAGATCTTGTGTGGAGTCGGTGACGGAACCTGAGGATTCCTCTCCAGGGCTGGCATGGATCTTGGGGTACTTCTGGAGTCTCCCCAGGGGAGTCAGTCCACGTCTCGAGTGGGGGCATGCACGTGCGTTTCCTCCCCAGCTCTAGCAGCAGTGTCACACTTCCCGTCGAGTGGATCAAGGGATCTGTGGCTTTCCCTTGAGGCTTTGCCACAGGGCTGTCCCACGTGCCACCGTGGTGTGAGTCGATCCTCGGCTTGAAAGTCGAGGCAGTGCAGGGAAAAAGGTTTCCCTGGAATGGACTGAGACTTCTGGGGACTCAGGGAATCGAGGCACGACCCTGGAGTTCCTCTCGCCTGTCCTGTGGAGAGTGTCTCCTCTTGAGATGCGACGTGAATGCCGGGAATTCTTTCCCGAGCAGAGAAAGGATCCCTCCTCTCGAGCTAGGAGGCGGAAACGGGGCTCCTCTGGATGTGGGCGGGACTCTCGTGCTTCCTCTCGAGTGGAGACGGGTATGTCGAGGAAATTCTTGAGTTGCAGTAAGGGTGTGAAGGACCCTTTGGAAGTTCCAGAGGATAGGTGTGATTAGCCTCGAGACTCCTCAGCAGAAATGGGCCTCATCTCGCCTGGAGGGGAGAACCACATGGATTTTCTCGAGTTGCGGCAGGTGCTCTCGACTTACGACGGGGACCTCAGGGACCCGCTCTGGTGGCCTCAGAAAAGGCCAGTCCCCATGGGAGTTGCTCGGGGGCCTCTCGGGATTCCTCTCCCGTCGATGCCGGGGCCTAAGACCTTGTGTGGAGTCGTTGCCGGAACCTGAGGATTCCACTCCAGTGCTGACATGGAGATTGGGGGATTTCTGGAGTCTCCCCAGGGGAGAAAGTCCTCGTCTCTAGTGGGGGCATGCACGTGCGCTTTCCTCCCGAGCTGTAGCAGCTTGTCACGCTTCCCTTTGCTTGGATCAAGGGATCTGTGGCTTTCCCTCGAGTTTTCCCACGAGGGTTTCTCACGAGACTTTCCCACAGGGCTGTCCCATGGGCCATCGTGGTGTGAGTCGATCCTCGGCTTGAAAGACAAGACAGTGCAGGAAAAACAGGTTTCCCTGGAATGGACTAGATATCTGGGGGACTCTGGGAACGGTGGCACGACCCTGCAGTTCCTCTTGCCTTTCCTGTGGAGAGCGCCTCCTCTTGAGATGCTCGGGAACGCCAGGAATTCTTTTCCGACCGCGCAGGGAAAGGATCCCTCCTCTCTAGCTAGGAGGCGGAAACGGGGCTCCTCTGGATGTGGGCGGGACTCTCGTGCTTCCTTTCGAGTGGAGACGGGTATGTCGGGGAACTTCTTGAGTTCCAGCAAGGGTGTGAAGGACCCTTTGGAATTTCCAGAGGTTAGCTGTTATTAGCCTTGAGACGACTCAGTGGAAATGTGCCTCATCTCGTCTGGAGGGGAGAACCTCCTGTATTTTCTCGAGTTCCGGCAGGTGCTCTCGACTTACGAAGGGGACTCAGGGACCGCTGTGGTGGCCTCAGGAAAGGCCAGTCCCCATGCGACATGCACGGGGGCCTCTCCGGATTCCTCTCCGGTCTATTCCAGGGCCTAAGACCTTGTGTGGAGTCGGTGCAGGAACCTGAGGATTCCTCTCCAGTGCTGACATGGATCTTGGGGTACTTCTGGAGTCTCCCCAGGGGAATCAGTGCTCGTCTCGAGTGGGGGCATGCACGTGCGCTTTCCTCCCGAGCTGTAGCAGCAGTGTCACGCTTCCCTTCGCGTGGATCAAGGGATCTGTGGCTTTCACACGAGCTTTCCCACGAGGCTTTCCCACAGGGCTGTCCCACGTGCCACCGTGGTGTGAGCCGATCCTCGGCTTGAAAGTCGAGGCAGTGCAGGGAAAACAGTTTTCCCTGGAATGGACTGAGACATCTGGGGGACTCTGGGAATGGTGGCACGACCCTGGAGTTCCTCTCGCCTTTCCTGTGGAGAGCGCCTCCTCTTGAGATGCGACGGGAACGCCGGGAATTCTTTCCCGACCACGCAGGGAATGGATCCCTCCTCTCGAGCTAGGAGGCGGACACGGGGCTCCTCTGGATGTGGGCGGGACTCTCCTGCCTCCTCTCGGGTGGAGACTGGTATGTCGGGGAACTTCTTGAGTTGCAGCAAGGGTGTGAAGGACCCTTTGGAAGTTCCAGAGGTTAGGTGTGATTAGCCTGGAGACGCCTCAGGGGAAATGGGCCTCATCTCGCCTGGTGGGTAGAACCTCCTGGATTTTCTCGAGTTGCGGCAGGTGCTCTCGACTTACGACAGGGACCTCAGGGACCCGCTCTGGTGGCCTCAGGAAACTTCAGTCCCCCATGCGAGTTGCTAGGGGGCCTCTCGGGATTCCCCTCCCTTCGATGCCGGGCCTAAGACCTTGTGTGGAGTCGGTGCCGGAACCTGAGGATTCCTCTGCAGTGCCGACATGGATTTTCGGGGACTTCTGGAGTCTCCCAGGGGCGTCAGTCCTCGTCTCGAGTGGGGGAATGCACGTGCCCTTTCCTCCCTAGCTGTTGCAGCAGTGTCACGCTTCCCTTCTCGTGGATCAAGGATCTGTGGCTTTCCCTCGAGGCTTTCCCACGAGGCTTTCCCACAGGACTGTCCCACCTTCCACCATGGTGTGAGTCGATCCTCTTCTTGAAAGTCGAGGCAGTGCAGGGAAAACAGTTTTCCCTGGAATGGACTAAGATATCTGTGGGACTCTGGAATGGTGGCACGACCCTGGAGTTCCTCTCGCCTTTCGTGTGGAGAGCACCCCGTCTTGAGATTTGACGGGAACGCCGGGAATTCTTTCCGCGACCACGCAGGGAAAGGATCCCTCTCTCGAGCTAGGAGTCGGAAACGGGACTCCTCTGGATGTGGGCGGGACTCTCGTTCTACCTCTCGAGTGGAACTGGTATGTTGGGTATTTTCTTGAATTGCAGAAAGGGTGTGATGGACCCTTTGGAAGTTCGAGAGGTTAGGTGTGATTAGCCTTGAGACAACTCAGTTGAAAAGGGCCTCATCTCGCCAAGAAGGGAGAACCTCCTGGATTTACTCAAGTTGCGGCAGGTGCTCTCGAATTACTACGGGGACCTCAGGGACCCGCTCTGGTGGCCTCAGGAAAAACCAGTCCCCATGCGATTTGCTCGGGAGCCTCTCAGGATTCCTCTCCATCGATGCCGGGCCTAAGACCTTGTGTGGAGTCGGTGTCGGAAACTGAGAATTCCCTCCAGTTCTGACATGGATCTTGGGGTACTTCTGGATTCTCCCCAGGGGAGTCAGTCCTCGTCTCGAGTGGGGCATGCACGTGCGCTTTCCCCCGAGCTGTAGCAGCAGTTTCACGCTTCCCTTCCCGTGTATCCTAGGATCAGTGGCTTTCCCTCGAGGTTTCCACGAGGCTTTCCACGACGCTTTCCACCAGGCTTTCTCACGACGCTTTCCCACAGTGATGTCCCACGTGCACGTGTGTGTCAGTCATCCTCGTCTTGAATGTTGGAGGCAGTGCAGGAAAACAGGCTTCCGTGGAATGGACTGGAGACATCTGGGGGATCTGGGAA
>NW_017194938.1:0-9123 GCF_001704415.2 Capra hircus
CTCTAGCTCTGCTTCAGAGCCCGATCTGGCAGATTCCTGGCACCAAGATGCTCTGCCAAGGCGAGCTTGCGCAGACTTGCCTTGCTAAGGCTCCCTCCCAGGAAGGAGCAGGCTGTGTGAGGCCTCGGAAACGCCACTGGCGCCTTCCTGCTCAGCTCTACCCCTGCCTTGCCTTTGCACTTAGGTCCAAGCGTCCTTGAGGAGGCTTAGGGGCTGGTGGGTTGCACACTGCAAGGGCTCCAGCAGTGAAAGCTCTGTCAGAGGGAAGCGAAGGGCAACAGCAGGGCTCCTTCAGCGGTTCTTGGCCGCCCAGACAAAGCCGCACGGAGAGCACCAGGTTCCAAGGGCCCCTGGCTGGGTTTTGCATCCCCACACTCCAGAGGCTGACTCCGGGTGCCTAGAAAGTGTGTGAGAGACGTAGGTTCCCTAAGCACTCTCCTCCCCAGCAGAGACATGTGCAGGTGGTTGGGGCCTTATCCCTGCGTGTCTGGTTCCCGCCCACAGCCCTCAACTCAGGGGAAGCAGCCCCTGAGGCAAGACCTGCTGGAGGAGCCCTGCGCGCCCGCCTGATAGGCGAGAGCACAGCCAGCAGTGTAGCGAGCCTCCTCGGGAGAAGAGGAGGCAGCCAGCCCAGTCAAGAGGAAAGCCCTGCTTGCACGGAGCTAAGTGGGCCTCCAGTACGGCAGAGCTCTAGCTCTGCTCAGAGCCCCGATCTGGCAGAGTTTCTGGCGCGAGGCTGCTCGGCCGGGGGCTCGCCTTGCCCAGACTTGCCTTGCTTTTAGGCTCCCTCCCCAGGAAGGAGCTGCAGGAGCCTGGGAGACGCCACTGGCGCCTTTCCTTGCCTCAGCTCCAATCCTGCCTTGCCTTTGCACTTAGGTCCCAGCGTCCTTGGGAGGGCTTAGGGGTGGTGGGTTGCACACTGCCAAGGGCTCCAGCAGAGAATTCTGTCAGAGGGAAGGGAAGGGCAACTGCAGGGCTCCTCCAGCGGTTGCTTGGCCGCCCAGATTCAGCCACACGGAGAGCACCAGGCTCCCAGGGCCCCTGGCTGGGGTTTTCAGCCCCGCACACACGGAGGCTGATTCCTTGGGTGCCCAGAAAGTGTATGACAGACGTAGGTTCCCTAGCACTCTCCTCCCCAGCAGAGACATGTGCAGGTGTTGGGGCCTGATCCTGCGTGTCTGGGTTCCTGCCCACAGCCCCAACTCAGGGGAAGCAGCCCCTGAGGCAAGACCTGCTGGAGGAGCCCTGCGCCCCCGCCTGATAGGCGAGTGCACAGCCAGCAGGGAAGCGAGCCTCCTCGGGGGAAGAGGAGGCAGCAAGTCCCCGTCAAGCTGAAATCCCTGCTTCACGAAGCTAAGTGCGACTCCAGTACGGCAGATCTCTAGCTCTGTTCAGAGGCCCGATCTGGCAGAGTTCCTGGCACCAAGATGCTCTGCCATAGGCGAGCCTTGCGCAGACTTGCCTTGCTTTAAGGCTCCCTCCCCAGGAAGGAGCAGGCTGTGTGAGGCTCGGAAACGCCACTGGCGCCTTCCTGGCTTCAGCTCTACCCTGCCTTGCCTTTGCACTTAGGTCCCAAGCGTCCTTGAGGAGGGCTTAGGGGCTGGTGGGTTGCACACTGCCAAGGGCTCCAGCAGTGAAAGCTCTGTCAGAGGGAAGCGAAGGGCAACAGCAGGGCTCCTTCAGCGGTTCCTTGGCCGCCCAGACAAAGCTCCGCACGGAGAGCACCAGGTTCCAAGGGCCCCTGGCTGGGTTTTGCATCCCCACACTCCCAGAGGCTGACTCCGTGGGTGCCTAGAAAGTGTGTGAGAGACGTAGGTTCCCTAGCACTCTCCTCCCCAGCAGAGACATGTGCAGGTGGTTGGGGCCTTATCCTGCGTGTCTGGGTTCCCGCCCACAGCCTCAACTCAGGGGAAGCAGCCCCTGAGGCAAGACCTGCTGGAGGAGCCCTGCGCGCCCGCCTGATAGGCGAGAGCACAGCCAGCAGTGTAGCGAGCCTCCTCGGGAGAAGAGGAGGCAGCCGAGCCCAGTCAAGAGGAAAGCCCTGCTTGCACGGAGCTAAGTGGGCCTCCAGTACGGCAGAGCTCTAGCTCTGCTCAGAGCCCCGATCTGGCAGAGTTTCTGGCGCGAGGCTGCTCGGCCGGGGGCTCGCCTTGCCCAGACTTGCCTTGCTTTTAGGCTCCCTCCCCAGGAAGGAGCTGTCTGAGCGAGCCTGGGAGACGCCACTGGTGCCTTCCTTGCCTCAGCTCCAATCCTGCCTTGCCTTTGCACATAGGTGCCAGGCGTCGTTGGGGAGGGCTTAGGGGGTGGTGGGTTGCACACTGCCAAGGGCTTCAGCAGTGAGAGCTCTGTCAGAGGGAAGGGAAGGGCAACTGCAGGGCTCCTCCAGCGGTTTCTAGGCCGCCTAGAATCAGCGCCGCACCGAGAGCACCAGGCTCCCAGGGCCCCTGGCTGGGGTTTTCAGCCCCGCACACACGGAGGCTGATTCCTTGGGTGCCCAGAAAGTGTATGACAGACGTAGGTTCCCTAGCACTCTCCTCCCCAGCAGAGACATGTGCAGGTGGTTGGGGCCTGATCCTGCGTGTCTGGGTTCCTGCCCACAGCCCCAACTCAGGGGAAGCAGCCCCTGAGGCAAGACCTGCTGGAGGAGCCCTGCGCCCCGCCTGATAGGCGAGTGCACAGCCAGCAGGGAAGCGAGCCTCCTCGGGGAAGAGGAGGCAGCCCAGCCCCGTCAAGTTGAAAGCCCTGCTTGCACGGAGCTAAGTGCGCCTCCAGTACGGCAGAGCTCTAGCTCTGCTCAGAGCCCCGATCTGGCAGAGTTCCTGGCGCGAGGCTGCTCTGCCGGGGGCTAGCCTTGCCCAGACTTGCCTTGCTTTTAGGCTGCCTCTCCAGGAAGGAGCAGGCAGCAGGAGCCTGGGAGTCGCCACTGGCGCCTTTCTTGCCTCAGCTCCAATCCTGCCTTGCCTTTGCACTTAGGTCCCAGTCCTCCTTAAGGAGAGCTTAGGGGCTGGTGGGTTGCACACTGCCAAGGGCTCCAGCAGTGAGAATTCTGTCAGAGGGAAGGGAAGGGCAACTGCAGGGCTCCTCCAGCGGTTGCTTGGCCGCCCAGATTCAGCGCCACACGGAGAGCACCAGGCTCCCAGGGCCCCTGGCTGGGGTTTTCAGCCCCGCACACACGGAGGCTGATTCCTTGGGTGCCCAGAAAGTGTATGACAGACGTAGGTTCCCTAGCACTCTCCTCCCCAGCAGAGACATGTGCAGGTGTTTGGGGCCTGATCCTGCGTGTCTGGGTTCCTGCCCACAGCCCCAACTCAGGGGAAGCAGCCCCTGAGGCAAGACCTGCTGGAGGAGCCCTGCGCCCCCGCCTGATAGGCGAGTGCACAGCCAGCAGGGAAGCGAGCCTCCTCGGGGGAAGAGGAGGCAGCAAGTCCCCGTCAAGCTGAAATCCCTGCTTACACGAAGCTAAGTGCGACTCCAGTACGGCAGATCTCTAGCTCTGTTCAGAGGCCCGATCTGGCAGAGTTCCTGGCACCAAGATGCTCTGCCATAGGCGAGCCTTGCGCAGACTTGCCTTGCTTTAAGGCTCCCTCCCCAGGAAGGAGCAGGCTGTGTGAGGCTCGGAAACGCCACTGGCGCCTTCCTGGCTTCAGCTCTACCCCTGCCTTGCCTTTGCACTTAGGTCCCAAGCGTCCTTGAGGAGGGCTTAGGGGCTGGTGGGTTGCACACTGCCAAGGGCTCCAGCAGTGAAAGCTCTGTCAGAGGGAAGCGAAGGGCAACAGCAGGGCTCCTTCAGCGGTTCCTTGGCCGCCCAGACAAAGCTCCGCACGGAGAGCACCAGGTTCCAAGGGCCCCTGGCTGGGTTTTGCATCCCCACACTCCCAGAGGCTGACTCCGTGGGTGCCTAGAAAGTGTGTGAGAGACGTAGGTTCCCTAGCACTCTCCTCCCCAGCAGAGACATGTGCAGGTGGTTGGGGCCTTATCCTGCGTGTCTGGGTTCCCGCCCACAGCCTCAACTCAGGGGAAGCAGCCCCTGAGGCAAGACCTGCTGGAGGAGCCCTGCGCGCCCGCCTGATAGGCGAGAGCACAGCCAGCAGTGTAGCGAGCCTCCTCGGGAGAAGAGGAGGCAGCCGAGCCCAGTCAAGAGGAAAGCCCTGCTTGCACGGAGCTAAGTGGGCCTCCAGTACGGCAGAGCTCTAGCTCTGCTCAGAGCCCCGATCTGGCAGAGTTTCTGGCGCGAGGCTGCTCGGCCGGGGGCTCGCCTTGCCCAGACTTGCCTTGCTTTTAGGCTCCCTCCCCAGGAAGGAGCTGTCTGAGCGAGCCTGGGAGACGCCACTGGTGCCTTCCTTGCCTCAGCTCCAATCCTGCCTTGCCTTTGCACATAGGTGCCAGGCGTCGTTGGGGAGGGCTTAGGGGGTGGTGGGTTGCACACTGCCAAGGGCTTCAGCAGTGAGAGCTCTGTCAGAGGGAAGGGAAGGGCAACTGCAGGGCTCCTCCAGCGGTTTCTAGGCCGCCTAGAATCAGCGCCGCACCGAGAGCACCAGGCTCCCAGGGCCCCTGGCTGGGGTTTTCAGCCCCGCACACACGGAGGCTGATTCCTTGGGTGCCCAGAAAGTGTATGACAGACGTAGGTTCCCTAGCACTCTCCTCCCCAGCAGAGACATGTGCAGGTGTTTGGGGCCTGATCCTGCGTGTCTGGGTTCCTGCCCACAGCCCCAACTCAGGGGAAGCAGCCCCTGAGGCAAGACCTGCTGGAGGAGCCCTGCGCCCCCGCCTGATAGGCGAGTGCACAGCCAGCAGGGAAGCGAGCCTCCTCGGGGAAGAGGAGGCAGCAAGTCCCCGTCAAGCTGAAATCCCTGCTTACACGAAGCTAAGTGCGACTCCAGTACGGCAGATCTCTAGCTCTGTTCAGAGGCCCGATCTGGCAGAGTTCCTGGCACCAAGATGCTCTGCCATAGGCGAGCCTTGCGCAGACTTGCCTTGCTTTAAGGCTCCCTCCCCAGGAAGGAGCAGGCTGTGTGAGGCTCGGAAACGCCACTGGCGCCTTCCTGGCTTCAGCTCTACCCCTGCCTTGCCTTTGCACTTAGGTCCCAAGCGTCCTTGAGGAGGGCTTAGGGGCTGGTGGGTTGCACACTGCCAAGGGCTCCAGCAGTGAAAGCTCTGTCAGAGGGAAGCGAAGGGCAACAGCAGGGCTCCTTCAGCGGTTCCTTGGCCGCCCAGACAAAGCTCCGCACGGAGAGCACCAGGTTCCAAGGGCCCCTGGCTGGGTTTTGCATCCCCACACTCCCAGAGGCTGACTCCGTGGGTGCCTAGAAAGTGTGTGAGAGACGTAGGTTCCCTAGCACTCTCCTCCCCAGCAGAGACATGTGCAGGTGGTTGGGGCCTTATCCTGCGTGTCTGGGTTCCCGCCCACAGCCTCAACTCAGGGGAAGCAGCCCCTGAGGCAAGACCTGCTGGAGGAGCCCTGCGCGCCCGCCTGATAGGCGAGAGCACAGCCAGCAGTGTAGCGAGCCTCCTCGGGAGAAGAGGAGGCAGCCGAGCCCAGTCAAGAGGAAAGCCCTGCTTGCACGGAGCTAAGTGGGCCTCCAGTACGGCAGAGCTCTAGCTCTGCTCAGAGCCCCGATCTGGCAGAGTTTCTGGCGCGAGGCTGCTCGGCCGGGGCTCGCCTTGCCCAGACTTGCCTTGCTTTTAGGCTCCCTCCCCAGGAAGGAGCTGTCTGAGCGAGCCTGGGAGACGCCACTGGTGCCTTCCTTGCCTCAGCTCCAATCCTGCCTTGCCTTTGCACATAGGTGCCAGGCGTGGTTGGGGAGGGCTTAGGGGGTGGTGGGTTGCACACTGCCAAGGGCTTCAGCAGTGAGAGCTCTGTCAGAGGGAAGGGAAGGGCAACTGCAGGGCTCCTCCAGCGGTTTCTAGGCCGCCTAGAATCAGCGCCGCACCGAGAGCACCAGGCTCCCAGGGCCCCTGGCTGGGGTTTTCAGCCCGCACACACGGAGGCTGATTCCTTGGGTGCCCAGAAAGTGTATGACAGACGTAGGTTCCCTAGCACTCTCCTCCCCAGCAGAGACATGTGCAGGTGGTTGGGGCCTGATCCTGCGTGTCTGGGTTCCTGCCCACAGCCCCAACTCAGGGGAAGCAGCCCCTGAGGCAAGACCTGCTGGAGGAGCCCTGCGCCCCCGCCTGATAGGCGAGTGCACAGCCAGCAGGGAAGCGAGCCTCCTCGGGGGAAGAGGAGGCAGCCCAGCCCCGTCAAGTTGAAAGCCCTGCTTGCACGGAGCTAAGTGCGCCTCCAGTACGGCAGAGCTCTAGCTCTGCTCAGAGCCCCGATCTGGCAGAGTTCCTGGCGCGAGGCTGCTCTGCCGGGGGCTAGCCTTGCCCAGACTTGCCTTGCTTTTAGGCTGCCTCTCCAGGAAGGAGCAGGCAGCAGGAGCCTGGGAGTCGCCACTGGCGCCTTTCTTGCCTCAGCTCCAATCCTGCCTTGCCTTTGCACTTAGGTCCCAGTCCTCCTTAAGGAGAGCTTAGGGGCTGGTGGGTTGCACACTGCCAAGGGCTCCAGCAGTGAGAATTCTGTCAGAGGGAAGGGAAGGGCAACTGCAGGGCTCCTCCAGCGGTTGCTTGGCCGCCCAGATTCAGCGCCACACGGAGAGCACCAGGCTCCCAGGGCCCCTGGCTGGGGTTTTCAGCCCCGCACACACGGAGGCTGATTCCTTGGGTGCCCAGAAAGTGTATGACAGACGTAGGTTCCCTAGCACTCTCCTCCCCAGCAGAGACATGTGCAGGTGTTTGGGGCCTGATCCTGCGTGTCTGGGTTCCTGCCCACAGCCCCAACTCAGGGGAAGCAGCCCCTGAGGCAAGACCTGCTGGAGGAGCCCTGCGCCCCCGCCTGATAGGCGAGTGCACAGCCAGCAGGGAAGCGAGCCTCCTCGGGGAAGAGGAGGCAGCAAGTCCCGTCAAGCTGAAATCCCTGCTTACACGAAGCTAAGTGCGACTCCAGTACGGCAGATCTCTAGCTCTGTTCAGAGGCCCGATCTGGCAGAGTTCCTGGCACCAAGATGCTCTGCCATAGGCGAGCCTTGCGCAGACTTGCCTTGCTTTAAGGCTCCCTCCCCAGGAAGGAGCAGGCTGTGTGAGGCTCGGAAACGCCACTGGCGCCTTCCTGGCTTCAGCTCTACCCCTGCCTTGCCTTTGCACTTAGGTCCCAAGCGTCCTTGAGGAGGGCTTAGGGGCTGGTGGGTTGCACACTGCCAAGGGCTCCAGCAGTGAAAGCTCTGTCAGAGGGAAGCGAAGGGCAACAGCAGGGCTCCTTCAGCGGTTCCTTGGCCGCCCAGACAAAGCTCCGCACGGAGAGCACCAGGTTCCAAGGGCCCCTGGCTGGGTTTTGCATCCCCACACTCCCAGAGGCTGACTCCGTGGGTGCCTAGAAAGTGTGTGAGAGACGTAGGTTCCCTAGCACTCTCCTCCCCAGCAGAGACATGTGCAGGTGGTTGGGGCCTTATCCTGCGTGTCTGGGTTCCCGCCCACAGCCTCAACTCAGGGGAAGCAGCCCCTGAGGCAAGACCTGCTGGAGGAGCCCTGCGCGCCCGCCTGATAGGCGAGAGCACAGCCAGCAGTGTAGCGAGCCTCCTCGGGAGAAGAGGAGGCAGCCGAGCCCAGTCAAGAGGAAAGCCCTGCTTGCACGGAGCTAAGTGGCCTCCAGTACGGCAGAGCTCTAGCTCTGCTCAGAGCCCCGATCTGGCAGAGTTTCTGGCGCGAGGCTGCTCGGCCGGGGGCTCGCCTTGCCCAGACTTGCCTTGCTTTTAGGCTCCCTCCCCAGGAAGGAGCTGTCTGAGCGAGCCTGGGAGACGCCACTGGTGCCTTCCTTGCCTCAGCTCCAATCCTGCCTTGCCTTTGCACATAGGTGCCAGGCGTCGTTGGGGAGGGCTTAGGGGGTGGTGGGTTGCACACTGCCAAGGGCTTCAGCAGTGAGAGCTCTGTCAGAGGGAAGGGAAGGGCAACTGCAGGGCTCCTCCAGCGGTTTCTAGGCCGCCTAGAATCAGCGCCGCACCGAGAGCACCAGGCTCCCAGGGCCCCTGGCTGGGGTTTTCAGCCCCGCACACACGGAGGCTGATTCCTTGGGTGCCCAGAAAGTGTATGACAGACGTAGGTTCCCTAGCACTCTCCTCCCCAGCAGAGACATGTGCAGGTGTTTGGGGCCTGATCCTGCGTGTCTGGGTTCCTGCCCACAGCCCCAACTCAGGGGAAGCAGCCCCTGAGGCAAGACCTGCTGGAGGAGCCCTGCGCCCCCGCCTGATAGGCGAGTGCACAGCCAGCAGGGAAGCGAGCCTCCTCGGGGGAAGAGGAGGCAGCCCAGCCCCGTCAAGTTGAAAGCCCTGCTTGCACGGAGCTAAGTGCGCCTCCAGTACGGCAGAGCTCTAGCTCTGCTCAGAGCCCCGATCTGGCAGAGTTCCTGGCGCGAGGCTGCTCTGCCGGGGGCTAGCCTTGCCCAGACTTGCCTTGCTTTTAGGCTGCCTCTCCAGGAAGGAGCAGGCAGCAGGAGCCTGGGAGTCGCCACTGGCGCCTTTCTTGCCTCAGCTCCAATCCTGCCTTGCCTTTGCACTTAGGTCCCAGTCCTCCTTAAGGAGAGCTTAGGGGCTGGTGGGTTGCACACTGCCAAGGGCTCCAGCAGTGAGAATTCTGTCAGAGGGAAGGGAAGGGCAACTGCAGGGCTCCTCCAGCGGTTGCTTGGCCGCCCAGATTCAGCGCCACACGGAGAGCACCAGGCTCCCAGGCCCCTGGCTGGGGTTTTCAGCCCCGCACACACGGAGGCTGATTCCTTGGGTGCCCAGAAAGTGTATGACAGACGTAGGTTCCCTAGCACTCTCCTCCCCAGCAGAGACATGTGCAGGTGTTTGGGGCCTGATCCTGCGTGTCTGGGTTCCTGCCCACAGCCCCAACTCAGGGGAAGCAGCCCCTGAGGCAAGACCTGCTGGAGGAGCCCTGCGCCCCCGCCTGATAGGCGAGTGCACAGCCAGCAGGGAAGCGAGCCTCCTCGGGGGAAGAGGAGGCAGCAAGTCCCCGTCAAGCTGAAATCCCTGCTTACACGAAGCTAAGTGCGACTCCAGTACGGCAGATCTCTAGCTCTGTTCAGAGGCC
>NW_017194939.1:0-9122 GCF_001704415.2 Capra hircus
GTGCAATTAATAAAAAATTAAAAAAAAAATAATAGCACAGCTTTTGCTTTTACCTTATTACCAAACAGAAAAACCAGACAAAAAAAGCCCCAGAGGATCTAGATCTAGCTTTTTGGGTGCAAAAAATTGCAGCTTCTAGGCCTTTAAAAGATTTTTTAATTCAAAGATATAAAATGTCATGGCTGTTAGACAATAGACAAGACGTTTCTTACATTGCTGAGAGACTAGCGCAGCTCCTGGCCAACATATACTACTGAAAAGGAGTTAGAAAAAGTGGTATGCAGGATAAAAATGCTATAGAGTAAGAGGTGAGAGAGAGTTTAAAACCTTGGTGAATAGTGAGCTCCCCGTTGCTGGAAGTTTTCAAGCTAAGATTAAATGGTTACTTGTCATCTAAAAGGCTATAGACCAGATTTGGGTTATAAAAAGATCATTAGAAAAGCTTATAAAGATATTGTGTAACACCTCTTTTCTTGCTTCTTATATTTGGGTCTAGTGATATGGTTTTTTTGGATAACAAAAATTACTCAGAAACGGCCTATGAAAACTATTCTGATTAATGGCAAGTCTATTGTGGGGTTATTAGACACAGGAGCAGACGTTTCTTGCATTTCAGGAAAAGACTGGCCTAGCTCCTGGCCCACCTCCTGGCCCACACATACTACTGAAAATAACTTGGTGGGGATAGGAAGAGCCCCCACAGTAGCCAAAAGTGCAAAAATTTTAGATTGGCAATTTGAGGACACCCGTGGAACTTTCCAACCGTATGTAGTCCCTTCACTCCCCCTTACCCTGTGGGGGAGGGACATGCTATCTCAAATGGGAGTGTTACTTTTTAGCCCTGATGATAAAGTGACCTCTCAGATGCTGCAGATCGGCTATGATCCATCAAAAGGATTGGGTAAACAACAGACAAGAATAATTGAGCTAATTTGCCCAACTCCTTGCAAGCTATATACTGGATTGGGATATCCAAATTTATAATGAAGGCCATTTTTTTGCTGCCTACCCCATTACATGAAAATTTCAAGATCCGGTGTGGGTGGAACAGTGGCCTCTGCCTAAGGAAAAATTACTGACATATTAATTAAAAAGATTAATTCAAATATACTGATTTATTAAATTGTTTAATAAAGAACCATCAAAAAATTGCACTTCCATATAACAGAGAACAACTTGATGCTTTTCAAATGTTTGATGATTGGCAGATTGCTATAGGAAATTCTTGTGATCAGATCTTGCATCATTTACCCTCACGTGCTTTGTTAATTCAAAAATTAAAAAGAGAGAAATTAAGTATAGTTTTCCCCCATCAGATTTTACAACATGTTCTCTTTGTAATAAGTTAAATGCTGATTCGTTTGAAACAGTAAAATAAAAAGCCATTAGTAAAGCAAAAAGATCTCCTCCAGATAACAAAAAGATCCCGACCCAAAATTTACTGCGGGTCGAGGAAGTGTTTATATTTTTTTCCACAGGGTGCAGATTCGTCAACTTGGATCCCGGACAGACTGATTCGCCACAAAAGAAAAAGGGAACTTCTCTGCCACCACCACCGCGGGAAACAGCCGCGCACCAAAAGCTGCGGGCGGGGCCAGCCTGACTGACGGAACCCAGTGCACCGCACTCGCAGCCCCATAACAGCGCCAGTGTCAGAGGCGGGGTGAAGGCCGCTGCTCCTACCGGCAAAAGAGGCAAAAGAAACATCAAGATCCCGGCAGGACTAACAGCTGCTGCAGCACAAACTCCAACCAGAAAATGACTCTATTTACTCTATTTTGGCTTGTCTATCCTCTCCTTATGTTCTTCTTTTCACCAATGATTCCAGAAAACTTAATGTACCTAATGTAGCGACTTGTGAACCATGGATGTTTTCATCTTGTTTAACTCCTCAAAGTAATGTCTGCTCTTCTGTGGTTTTAAAGATGTCCTATAACTGTAACAACTTATTGATATGATAATTATGTTCTTGCTGTGTTACAACAACTGTTATTGTTACTACAACAGCAATCATTGACTCAACAAGTGTAAATGCCCAATATGTTAAAAAATCAAGGTTTAGGTATTTTGGAACAGCTCAGATATTAGTTTAGACTTAGGGAAACTTCATAATCAGATTCAGACCTTGGAACACTCCCGATTAGATTTTACCACCGCAGGAGAAGCCAATGACTTTTCCCACACTTTCTCTAACTTCATTTCTGAAGACTGTTCTGTCTACTGTCTATAATCTTGCTCCTCATAATCATACTTCCCTATATTGTCTAGATTCTTCGGCAGAGCATTCGGAATCTCGAGACCGAACTGCACCTGATTTTAAACATAAATAATCAATTATTTAAAATTAAAAAGGGTGAGATGCCGGGAGCCAGAGTGAGGAATCCGCCCGTGACAAGGTCATGAGGAAGGAAGCTGACATTCGCAAGGCGTGCTCAGACTTCAGGGACCCCTCTGGAAATTCCTAAGCATGTACCCCAACAAAAATCTGCCGGCTTTTGTGCTCTGCTTTTCCACTCTTCTGACATTTTCTGGAAAAAGTCAATTCAGGGTTTCAGTCTTCTGCATTTGAAAGAGTGTTTCAATCTAAAAACCCCTCCGATGGCTTTCTAGCCTGCCTGCAGGACTCTGCGAGTGTGATTGTTTGAGGCCTCCTGACTGCAGGAGGCACAGGAAGCTTAAAATATCCTAGGAATGTAGGGGCTTCCGAAGAGTCAAAATCTTTAGAATAGGACTGATTAAAAGTTTCATTTGTTGAGTCAATGCTTGCTGCCAAATTTTCATATCCTTTATTTTTAGATATAGTTGGTATATAGAAAAACAAGTAGTAGACCTGGTATTAGCAACATTAGATCTTTGAGTTAAGTACCTTCTTTGTTATATCCCACTGCACCTTTGTTCTATAGAGATGTAACTTTAATGCTTTAAGGAGATGCAAATTAAAGAAAAACACTTCAGGGGAAACAAAATCAACATTCATTAAGGAAGAGAGCTAAAAAGTGTTAACAAGCTTCTTGGCCAGAAGATAATGTAAATCACCTGAGACCTTTTGTATACAAAATGATGTATAGAAAGAGTCTGGGCTGCGAACGCTACATAATTCTGTGTTACCCATTGATCTCCATGTTTTATCAAAAGTATAAAAGGCCTTCTGAACAATAAAGGATCGGATCAGTTTCTCGAACTAGTCTCTCGGCCTGGTTTCTTGGGACTCTGGCTCCCCCCATGTCTCTCTCTCTCCTCTTCTCTCCCCTTCCCTCTCTCTGCTCTTTACTTTAACTTCAGGCTGAATCTCCATCTGGGGCGCGGAGGCTCGCCAGGTCTACTTACTTGCCCCGGCTGTTAAGACCCGCACCAAAGGGAGCTTAAGGCGAAGCACCCTTAGATATTCAAGCGGGGCCCGGTGGCCCAACGTAGATGGTGCAAATTCCTTGTCTGGAATTTTATTGGCCTTCCGCGTAAACCAAGCTATTCAGCCCTCTTCGTCCACTTAATCTTCTTATTACACTATAGTTTCTTAATCTAATCTTACATTAATAAACAAACAAGTCTTTCCACGCCAACGCCGTCCACCCTTCGAATTCCCTGGATCCACCGGGGCTGGACCCCGGCAGAAAGCCTCGTGGGAAAGCCTCGTGGGAAAGCCTCGAGGGAAAGCCACAGATCCCTTGATCCACGCGAAGGGAAGCATGACACTGCTGCTACAGCTCGGAAGGAAAGCGCACGTGCATGCCCCCACTCGAGAGGAGGACTGACTCTACTGGGGAGACTCCAGAAGTCCCCCCAGATCCACGTCAGCACTGGAGAGGAATACTCAGGTTCCGGCACCGGCTCCACACAAGATCTTAGGCCCCGGCATCGACGGGAGAGGAATCCGAGAGGCCCCGAACAACTCGCTTGGGGACTGGCCTTTCCAGAGGCCACCAGAGCGGGTCCCTGAGGTCCCCGTCGTAAGTCGAGAGCACCTGCCCCCAACTCGAGAACATCCAGGAGGTTCTCCCCTCCAGGCGAGATGAGGCCCATTTCCGCTGAGGCATCTCGAGGCTAATCACACCTAACCTCTGGAGCTCCCAAAGCGACTTCACACCCTTGCTGCAACTCAAGAAGATCCCCGACATACCCGTCTACACTCGAGAGGAAGCACGAGAGTCCCGCCCACATCCAGAGGAGCCCCGTTTCCGCCTCCTAGCTCGAGAGGAGGGATCCTTTCCCTGCGTGGTCGGGAAACAATTCCTGGCGTTTCCGTCGCATCTCAAGAGGAGGCGCTCTCCACAGGAAAGGCGAAAGGAACTCCAGGGTCGTTCCACATTCCCAGAGTCCCCAGGATGTCTCAGTCCATTCCAGGGAAACCTGCTTTCCCTGCACTGCCTCGACTTTCAAGCGAAGATCGACTCACACCACGGTGGCACGTGGGACAGCCCTGTGGAAAGCCTCGTTGGAAAGCCTCGAGGGAAAGCCACAGATCCCTTGATCCACGCGAAGGGAAGCGTGACACTGCTGCTACAGCTCGAGAGGAAAGCGCATGTGCATGCCCCCACTCGAGACGAGGACTGACTCCACTGGGGAGACTACAGAAGAACCCCAAGATCCATGTCAGCACTGGAGAGGAATGCTAAGGTTCCGGCACCGACTCCACACAAGATCTTATGCCCCGGCATAGACGGGAGAGGAATCCCGAGAGGCCCCCGAGCAACTAGCATGGGGACTGGCCTTTCCTGAGGCCACCAGAGCGGGTCCCTGAGGTCCCCGTAGTAAGTCGAGAGCACCTGCTGCACTCGAGAAAATCCAGGAGGTTCTCCCCTCCAGGCGAGATGAGGCCCATTTCCGCTGAGGCGTCTCGAGGCTAATCACACCTAACCTCTGGAACTTCCAAAAGGTTCTTCACACCCTTGCTGCAACTCAAGAAGTTCCCCGACATACCCGTCTCCACTTGAGAGGAAGCACGAGAGTCCCGGCCACATCCAGAGGAGCCCCGTTTCCGAGTCCTAGCCTGAGATGAGGGATCCTTTCCCTGCTGGTCGGGAAAGAATTCCCGGCGTTCCCGTCGCATCTCAAGAGGAGGCGCTCTCCACAGGAAAGGCGAGAGGAACTCCAGGGTCGTGACACCATTCCCAGAGACAACCAGGTGTCTCAGTCCATTCCAGGGAAACCTGTTTTCCCTGCACTGCGTCGACTTTCAAGCCGAAGATCGACTCACACCACGGTGGCACGTGGGGCAGCCCTGTGGGAAAGCCTCGTGGGAAAGCCTCGAGGGAAAGCCACAGATCCCTTGATCCACGCGAAGGGAAGCGTGACACTGCTGCTACAGCTCGGGAGGAAAGCGCACGTGCATGCCCCCACTCGAGACGAGGACTGAGTCTCCTGGGGAGACTCCAGAAGTACCCCAAGATCCATGTCAGCACTGGAGAGGAATCCTCAGGTTCTGGCACCGACTCCACACGAGGTCTTAGGCCGCAGCATCGACGGGAGAGGAATCCCAAGAGCCCCGAGCAACTCCCATGGGGAATGGCCTTTCCTGAGGCCACCAGAGCGGGTCCCTGAGGTCCCCGTCGAAAGTCGAGAGCACCTGCCGCAACTCGAGAACATCCAGGAGGTTCTCCCCTCCAGGCGAGATGAGTGCCATTTCCGCTGAGGCATCTCGAGGCTAATCACACCTAACCTCTGGAGCTTCCAAAGGACTTCACACCCTTGCTGCAACTCAAGAAGTTTCCCGACATACCCGTCTCCACTCGAGAGGAAGCAGGAGAGTTCTGCCCACATCCAGAGGAGCCCCGTTTCCGCCTCCTAGCTCGAGAGGAGGGATCCTTTCCCTGCGTGTTCGGGAAAGAATTCCCGGCGTTCCCGTCGCATCACAAGAGGAGACGCTCTCCACAGGAAAGGCGAGAGGAACTCCAGGGTCGTGACACCATTCCCAGAGTCCCCAGATGTCTCAGTCCATTCCAGGGAAACCTGTTTTCCCTGCACTGTCTCGACTTTCAAGCCGAGGATCGACTCACACCACGGTGGCATCGTGGGACAGCCCTGTGAGAAAGCCTCGTGGGAAAGCCTCGTGTGAAAGCCTCAAGAGAAAGCCACAGATCTCTTGATCCACGCGAAGGGAAGCGTGACACTTGTGCTACAGCTCGGGAGGAAAGCGCACGTGCATGCCCCCGCTCGAGACGAGGACTGACTCCCCTGGGGAGACTCCAGAAGTACCCCAGGATCCATGTCTGCACTGGAGAGGAATGCTCAGGTTCCGGCACGGACTCCATACAAGATCTTAGGCCCTGACATCGACGAGAGAGGAATCCCGAGAGGCCCCCAATCAACTCGCATGTGGACTGGCCTTTCCTGAGGCCACCAGAGCGGGTCCCTTAGGTCCCCGTCGTAAGTCGAGAGCGCCTGCCAACTCGAGAAAATTCAGGAAGTACTCCCCTCCAGGCGAGATGAGGCCCATTTCCCAGAGGCGTCTCGAGGCTAATCACACCTAACCTATGGAACTTCCAAAGGGTCCTTCACACCCTTGCTGCAACTCAAGAAGTTCCCTGACATACCCGTCTCCACTCGAGAGGAAGCACGAGATTCCCGCCCACATCTAGAGGAGCCCCGTTTCCGCCTCCTAGCTCGAGAGGAGGGATCCTTTCCCTGTGTTCTCGGGAAAGAATTCCCGGCGTTCCCGTCGCATCTCAAGAGGAGGCCCTCTCCACAGGAAAGGCGAGCGGAACTCCAGGGTGTGCCACCAATCTGATAGTCCCCCAGAGGTCTCAGTCCATTCCAGGGAAACCTGTATTCCCTGCACTGCCTCGAATTTCAAGCCGAGGATCGACTCACACCACGTTGGCACGTGGGACAGCCCTGTGGAAAAGCCTCGTGGGAAAGCCTTGTGGAAAAGACTCGAGGAAAAGCCACTGATTCCTTGATCCACTCGACGGGAAACATGACACTGCTGCCCCATCTCGGCAGGAAAGCGCACTTGCATGCCCCCAAACGAGACGAGGACTGACTCCCCAAGGGAGACTCCAAAAGTACCCCAAAATCCATGTCAGCACTGGAGAGGAATGCTCAGGTTCCGGCACCGACTCTACACAAGGTCTTAGGCCCCGGCACCGACGGGAGAGGAGGCCCTAGAGGCCCCCGAATTACTCGCATGGGGACTGGCCTTTCCTGAGGCCACCAGAGCGGGTCCCTGAGGTCCCCATTGTAAGTCGAGAGCACCTGCCGCACCTCGAGAAAATCCAGGAGGTTCTCCCTTCCAGGCGAGATTAGGCCCATTTCCGCTGAGGCATCTCGAGGCTAATCACACCTAACCTTTTGACTTTCCAAAGGGTCCTTCACACCCTTCCTGCAACTCAAGAAGTTCCCCAACATACCCGTCTCCACTGGAGAGGAAGCACGAGAGTCCCGCCCTCATCCAGAGGAGCCCCGTTTCCGCCTCATAGCTCGAGAGCAGGGATATTTCCCGGCGTGGTCGGGAAAGAATTCCCGGCGTTCCCGTCGCATCTCAAGAGGAGGCGCTCTCCACAGGAAAGGCGAGAGGAACTCCAGGGTCGTGCCACCATTCCCAGAGTCCCCCAGATGTCTCAGTCCATTCCAGGGAAACCTGTTTTCCCTGCACTGCCTCGACTTTCAAGCCGAGGATCGACTCACACCACGGTGGCACGTGGGACAGCCCTGTGGGAATGCCTCGAGGGAAAGCCTCGTGGGAAAGCCTCGAGGGAAAGTTGCAGATCCCTTGATCCACGCGAAGGGAAGCATGACACTGGTGCTACATCTCGGGAGGAAAGCGCACGTGCATGCCCCCACTCGAGACGAGGACTGACTCCTCTGGGGCGACTCCAGACGTACCCCAAGATCCATGTCAGCACTGGAGAGGAATCCTCAGGTTCCGGCACCTACTCCACACAAGGTCTTAGGCCCGGCATCGACGGGAGAGGAATCCCGAGAGGCCCCGAGCAACTCGCTTGGGGACTGGCCTTTCCTGAGGCCACCAGAGCGGGTCCGTGAGGTCCCCGTCGTAAGTCGAGAGCACCTGCCGCAACTCGAGAAAATCCAGGAGGTTCTCCCCTCCAGGCGAGATGAGGCCCATTTCCCAGAGGCATCTCGAGGCTAATCACACCTAACTCTGGAACTTACAAAGGGTCTTTCACACCCTTGCTGCAACTCAAGAAGTTCCCCGACATACCCGTCTCCACTCGAGAGGAATCACGAGAGTCCCGCCCTCATCCAGAGGAGCCCCGTTTCCGCCTCCTAGCTCGAGAGGAGGGATCCTTCCCCTGCGTGGTCGGGAAAGAATTCCCGGCATTTCCGTCGCATCTCAAGAGGAGGCACTCTCCACAGGAAAGGCGAGAGGAACTCCAGGGTCGTGCCACCATTCCCAGAGTCCCCCAGATGTCTCAGTCCATTCCAGGGAAACCTGTTTTCCCTGCACTGCCTCGACTTTCAAGCCGAGGATCGACTCACAACACGGTGGCACGTGGGCAGCCTTGTGGGAAAGCCTCGTGGGAAAGCATCGTGGGAAAGCCTTGAGGGAAAGCCACAGATCCCTTGATCCACGCGAAGGGAAGCGTGACACTGCTGCTACAGCTGGGAGGAAAGCGCACGTGCATGCCCCCACTCGAGACGAGGACTGACTCCACAGGGGAGACTCAGGAAGTACCCCAAGATCCATGTCAACACTGGAGAGGAATCCTCAGGTTCCGGCACCGACTCCACACAAGGTCTTAGGCCGCGGCATCGATGGGAGAGGAATACCGAGAGGCCCCGCGCAACTCGCATGGGGACTGGCCTTTCCTGAGGCCACCAGATCATGTCCCTGAGGTTCCCGTCGTAAGTCCAGAGCACCTGCCGCAACTCGAGAAAATCCAGGAGATTCTCCCTCCAGGCGAGATGAGGCCCATTTCCGCTGAGGCTTCTCGAGGCTAATCACACCTAACCTCTGGAACTTTCAAAGGGTCCTTCACACCCTTGCTGCAACTCAAGAAGTTCCCCGACATACCCGTCTCGACTCGAGAGGAAGCACGAGAGTCCCGCTCACATCCAGAGGAGCCCCGTTTCCGCCTCTAGCTCGAGAGGAGGGTTCCTTTCCCTGCGTGTTCAGGAAAGAATTCCTGGCCTTCCATCGCAGCTCAAGGGGGCGCTCTCTACAG
>NW_017194940.1:0-9121 GCF_001704415.2 Capra hircus
GTCAGGAAGCAACAGTTAGAGCAGGACATGGAACAACAGGACTGGTTCCAAAAAGGAAAAGGAGTATGTCAAGGCTGTATATTGTCACCCTGTTTATTTAACTTCTATGCAGAGTACATCATGAAACATGCTGGGATGGAAGATACATGAACTGGAATCAAGATTGCCGGTAGAAATATCAATCAACTTAGATATGCAGATGACACCACCATTATGGCAGAACGTGAAGAGGAAAGGGTATGTCGGGGAACTTCTTGAGTTGCAGCAAGGGTGTGAAGGACCCTTTGGAAGTTCCAGAGGTTAGGTGTGGTTAGTCTCGAGATGCCTCAGCAGAAATGGGCCTCATGTCGCCTGGAACGGAGAGGCTCCTGGATATTTCCGAGTTTCAGCAGGTGCTCTCCTTGTGTGGAGTCGGGGCCGGAAGCTGAGGATTCCTCTCCAGTGCTGACATGGATTTTTTGGGGTACTTCTGGAGTCTCCACAAGGGAGTCAGGCCTCGTCTCGAGTGTGGGGCATGAGCGTGCCATTTCCTCCCATGCTGTAGCAGCAAGTGTCACGGTTCCCCTTGCGTGGACCAAGGGATCTGTGGCTTTCCCTCGAGTCTTTCCCACGAGGCTTTCCCACAGGGCTGTCCCACGTGTCACGGTGGTGTGAGTCGATCCTCGGCGTGAAAGCCGAGGCAGTGCAGGGAAAACAGGTTCCTGTGGAACGGACTGACACATCTGGGGGAGTCTTGGAATGGTGGCACGACCCTGCAGTTCCTCTCCCCTTTCCTTTGGAGAGCGCCACCTTGAGATGCGATGGGAATGCCGGGAATTCTTTTCCGAACAAGCAGGGAAAGGATCCCTCATCTCGAGGTACGAGCCGGAAACGGAGCTCCTCAGGATGTGCGGGACCATCCTGCTTCCTCTTGAGTGGAGACGGGTGTGTCGGGGAACTTCTTGAGTTGCAGCTTGACTGTGAAAGACTCTTTGGAAGTTCCAGAGGTCAAGTGTGATTAGCCTCGAGACACCTCAGTGGAAACTGGCCTCATCTCGCCTGCAGGGGAGAACCTCCTGTATTTTACCGAGTTTCGGCAGGTGCTCTCGACTTACGACGGGGACTTCAGGGACCGGGTCTGTTGGCCTCAGGAAAGGCCAGTCCCCATGCGAGTTGCTTGGGGGCCTCTCAGGATTCCTCTCCCGTCGATGCAGGGGCCTAAGATCTTGTGTGGAGTCGGTGCCGGAACCTGAGGATTCCTCTCCAGTGCTGACAGGGATCTTGGGGTACTTCTGGAGTCTCCCCAGGAAAGTCATTCTGCATCTCGAGTGGGGGCATGCACATGCGATTTCCTCCCGAGCTGTAGCAGCAGTGTCACGCTTCCCTTCGCGAGGATCAAGGGATCTGTGGCTTTCCCTCGAGGGTTTCCCACAGGGCTGTCCACGTGCCACCGTGGTGTGAGTCTATCCTTGGCAGGAAAGTCGAGGCAGTGCAGGGAAAACAGGTTTCCCTGGAATGGACTGAGACATCTGGGGGACTCTGGGAATGGTGGCACGACCCTGGAGTTCCTCTCGCCTTTCCTGTGGAGAGCGCCTCCTCTTGAGATGCGACCGGAACGCCGGGAATTCTTTCCCGACCACGCAGGGAAAGGATCCTCCTCTCGAGCTAGGAGGCGGAAACGGGTCTCTGCTGGATGTGGGCGGGAATCTCGTGCTTACTCTCGAGTGGAGACCGGTTTGTCGAGGAACTTATTGAGTTGCAGTAAAGGTGTGAAGGACCCTTTGGAAGTTCCAGAGGTTAGATATGATTAGCCTCCAGACGGTCAGCGGAAATGGGCCTCATCTCGCCTGGAGGGGAGAACCTCCTGGATTTTCTCGAGTTGCGGCAGGTGCTCTCGACTTACGACTGGGACCTCACGGACCCGCTCTGGTGGCCTCAGGAAAGGCCAGTCCCCATGCGAGATGCTCGGGGCCTCTCGGGATTCCTCTCCCGTCGAAGCCGGGGCCTAAGACCTTGTGTGGAATCGGTGCCGGAACCTGAGGATTCCTCTCCAGTGCTGACATGGATCTTGGGGTACTTCTGGAGTCTCCCCAGGGGAGTCAGTCCTCGTCTCGAGTGGGGCATGCACGTGCGCTTTCCTCCCGAGCTGTAGCAGCAGTGTCACACTTC
Source organism: Capra hircus (assembly GCF_001704415.2). Classification (NCBI taxonomy): domain Eukaryota; kingdom Metazoa; phylum Chordata; class Mammalia; order Artiodactyla; family Bovidae; genus Capra; species Capra hircus. The sequence continues at coordinate 2,149 of NW_017194940.1, forward strand.
CCTTTGTGTGGATCAAGGGATCTGTGGCTTTTCCTCGAGGCTTTTTCCACGAGGCTTTCCCACGAGGCTTTCACACAGGGCTTTCCCACGTGCCACCGTGGTGTGAGTGGATCCTCGGCTTGAAAGTCGAGGCAGTGCAGGGAAAACAGGTTTCCCTGGAATGGACTGAGAAATCTCTGGCACTCAGGGAAATGGTGTCACGACCCTGGAGATCCCCTCGTGTTTCCTGTGGAGACCGCCTCCTCTTGAGATGCCGACCGGAACGCCGGGAATTCTTTCCCGACAACGCATGGAAAGGATTCCACCTCTCGATCTATGAGGCGGAAACGGGGCTTCTCTGGATGTGGGCAGGACTCTCGTGCTTCCTCTCGAGTGGAGAGGGGTACGTCGGGGAACTTCTTGAGTTGCAGCAAGGGGTGTGAAGGACCCTTTGGAAGTTCCAGAGGCCAGGTTGATTAGCCTCGAGACGCCTCCGGCGGAAATGGGCTTCATCTCGCCTGGAGGGGACAACCTCCGGGATTTTCTAGAGTTGCCACAGGTGCTCTCGACTTAAGACGAGGACCTCAGGGACCTGGTCTGGTGGCCTCAGGAAAGGCCAGTCCCCATGCGAGTTGCTAGGGGCCCTTCGGGATTCCTCTCCCGTCGATGCCGGGGCCTAAGACGTTGTGTGGAGACGGTGCCGGAACCTGAGGATTCCTCTCCAGTGCTGACATGGATCTTGGGGTACTTCTGGAGTCTCCCCAGGGGAGTCAGTCCTCGTCTCGAGTGGGGGCATGCACGTGCACTTTCCTCCCGAGCTGTAGCAGCAGTGTCATGCTTCCCTTCGCGTGCATGAAGAAATCTGTGGCTTTCATCGAGGTTTTTGCAGGAGGCTTTCCCACGAGGCTTTCCCACAGGGCTGTCCCACGTGCCCACCGTGGTGTGAGTCGATCCTCGGCTTGAAAGTCGAGGCAGTGCAGGGAAAACTGGTTTCCCTGGAATGGACTGAGACATCTGGGGGACTCTGTGTATGGTGGCTCGACCCTGGAGTTCCTCTCGCCTTTCCTGTGGAGAGCGCCTCCTCTTGAGATGCGATGGAAACGCCGGGAATTCTTTTCCCGAACACGCAGGGAAAGGATCCCTCCTCTCGAGCTAGGAGGCGGAAACGGGGGCTCCTCTGGAGGTCGGCGGGAGGCTCCGAGCTTTCTCTCAAGTGGAGACGGTTATGTCGGGGAACTTCTTGAGTTGCAACAAGTGGGTGATGTACCCTTTGGAAGTTCCAGAGGTTAGGTGTGATTAGCCTCGAGAGGCCTCATTGGAAATGGGCCTCATCTCTCCTGGAGGGGAGAACCTTCTGGATTTTCTCGAGTTGCAGCAGTTTCTCTCCACTTACGACGGGACCTCAGGGACATGCTCTGGTGGCCTCAGGAAAGGCCATTCCCCATGCGAGTTGCTCGGGGCCTCTCGGGATTCCTCTCCTGTCGATGCCGGGTCCTAAGACCTTGTGTGGAGTCGGTGCCGGAACCTGAGGATTCCTCTCCAGTCCTGACATGGATCTTGGGGTACGTCCTGAGTCTCCCCTGGGGAGTCAGTCCTCGTCTCGAGTGGGGGCATGCACGTGCGCTTTCCTCCCGAGATGTAGCACCAGTGTCATGCTTCCCTTCGCGTGGATCAAGGGATCTGCAACTTTCCCTCGAGGCTTTCCCACGAGGCTTTCCCTCGAGGCATTCCCACAGGGCTGTCCCACGTGCCACCGTGGTGTGAGTCGATCCTCGGCTTGAAAGTCGAGGCAGTGCAGGGAAAACAGGTTTCCCTGGAATGGACTGAGACATCTGGGGGACTCTGGGAATGGTGGCACGACCCTGGAGTTCCTCTCGCCTTTCCTGTGGAGAGCGCCTCCTCTTGAGATGCGACGGGTACGCCGGGAATTCTTTCCCGACCACGCCGGGAAATATCCCTGCTCTCGAGCTATGAGGCGGAAACGGGGCTCCTCTGGATGAGGGCGGGACTCTCGTGCTTCCTCTCCAGTGGAGACGGGTATGTTGGGGAACTTCTTGAGTTGCAGGAAGGGTGTGAAGGACACTTTGGAAAGTCAAAAGGTTAGGTGTGATTAGCCTCGAGATGCCTCAGCGGAAATGGGCCTAATCTCGCCTGGAAGGGAGAACCTCCTGGATTTTCTCGAGGTGCGGCAGGTGCTCTCGACTTACAATGGGGACCTCAGGGACCCGCTCTGGTGGCCTCAGGAAAGGCCAGTCCCCATGCGAGTAATTCGGGGGCCTCTAGGGCCTCCTCTCCCGTCGGTGCCGGGGCCTAAGACCTTGTGTAGAGTCGGTGCCGGAACCTGAGCATTCCTCTCCAGTGCTGACATGGATTTTGGGGTACTTTTGGAGTCTCCCTTGGGGAGTCAGTCCTCGTCTCGTTTGGGGGCATGCAAGTGCGCTTTCCTGCCGAGATGGGGCAGCAGTGTCATGTTTCCCGTCGAGTGGATCAAGGAATCAGTGGCTTTTCCTCGAGTCTTTTCCACAAGGCTTTTCCACGAGGCTTTTCCACAGGGCTGTCCACGTGCCAACGTGGTGTGAGTCGATCCTCGGCTTGAAATTCGAGGCAGTGCAGGGAATACAGGTTTCCCTGGAATGGACTGAGACCTCTGGGGGACTATCAGATTGGTGGCACACCCTGGAGTTCCGCTCGCCTTTCCTGTGGAGAGGGCCTCCTCTTGAGATGCGACGGGAACGCCGGGAATTCTTTCCCGAGAACACAGGGAAAGGATCCCTCCTCTCGAGCTAGGAGGCGGAAACGGGGCTCCTCTAGATGTGGGCGGGAATCTCGTGCTTCCTCTCGAGTGGAGACGGGTATGTCAGGGAAATTCTTGAGTTGCAGCAAGGGTGTGAAGGACCCTTTGGAAGTTCCATAGGTTAGGTGTGATTAGCCTCGAGGCCGGGGCCTAAGACCTTGTGTGGAGTCGGGGCCGGAACCTGAGGATTCCTCTCCAGTGCTGACATGGATTTTGTGGTACTTCTCGAGTCTCCACAAGGGAGTCAGGCCTCGTCTCGAGTGGGGGCATGAGCGTGACATTTCCTCCCATGCTGTAGCAGCAGTGTCACGCTTCCCCATCCCTGGACCAAGGGATCTGTGGCTTTCCCTCGAGTCTTTCCCTCTAGGCTTTCCCACAGGGCTGTCCCACGTGTGACGGTGGTGTGAGTCGATCCTCGGCATGAAGGCCAAGGCAGTGCAGGGAAAACAGGTTCCTGTGGAATGGACTGAGACATCTGGGTGAGTCTCGGAATGGTGGCACGACCCTGTAGTTCCTCTCCCCTTTCCTTTGGGAGAGCGCCTCCTCTTGAGATGCGATGGGAATGCCGGGCATTCTTTCCCAACCAATCATGGAAAGGATCGCACATCTCGAGCTACAGGCCGGAAACGGAGCTCCTCTGGATGTGGCCGGGACACTCGTGCTTCCTCTTGAGTGGAGACGGGTATGTCGGGGAACTTCTTGAGTTGCAGCATGACTGTGAAAGACTCTTTGGAAGTTCCAGAGGTCACGTGTGATTAGCCTCGAGACACCTCAGGGGAAACGGGCCTCATCTTGCCTGGGGGAGAACCACCTGGATTTTACCGTGTTGCGGCAGGTGCTCTCGACTTACGACGGGGACCTCAGGGATCCGCTCTGGTGGCCTCAGGAAATTCCAGTCCCCATGCGAGTTGCTCGGGGGCCCTCTCCGGATTCCTCTCCCGTCGATGCCGGGCCTCAGACCTTACATAGAGTCGGTGCAGTAACCTGAGGATTCCTCTCCAGTGCTGACATGGATCTTGGTGTACTTCTGGAGTCTCCCCAGGGGAGTCAGTCCTCGTCTCGAGTGGGGGCATGCACGTGTGCTTTCCTCCCGTGCTGTAGCAGCAGTGTCGCTCTTACCTTCGCGTGGATCAAGGGATGGCCAGGCTTGCTTTCCCACGAGGCTTTGCCACAGGGCTGTCCCACGTGCCACAGTGGTGTGAGTCGATCCTTGGCTTGAAAGTCGAGTCAGTGCGGGGAAACAGGTTTCCTGGAATAGACTGAAACATCTGGGGGACTCGGAGAATGGTGGCATGTCCCTGGAGTTCCTCTCACCTTTCCTGTGGAGAACGCCTCCTCTTGAGATGCGACGGGAACGCCGGGAATTCTTTCCCGACCGCACAGGGAAAGGATCCCTCCTCTCGAGCTATGAGGGGGAAACGGGCTCCTCTGGATGCGGGCGGAACTATCGTGCTTCCTTTGAGTGGAGACGGGTATGTCGGGGAACTTCTTGATTTGCTGCAAGGGTGTGAAGGACCCTTTGGAAGTTCCAGAGTTTAAGTGTGCTTAGCCTTGAGATGTGTCAGCGGAAATAGGCTTCATTTTGCCTGGAGGGGAGAACATCCTTGATTTTCTCCAGTTGCGGCAGGTGCTCTCGACTTACGACGGGGACCGCAGGGACCCGCTCTGGTGGCCTCAGGAAAGGCCAGTCATGATTCAAGACACACTGGAGAGGGAGAGACATCACGAGAGGCTCCCGAGCAACTCGCATGGGGACTGGCCTTTCCTGAGGCCACCAAAGCGGGTCCCTGAGGTCCCCGTAGTAAGTCGAGAGCACCTGCCGCAACTCGAGAAAATCCAGGAGGTTCTCCCCTCCAGGCGAGATGAGACCCATTTGCGCTGAGGCATCTCGAGGCTAATCACACCTAACCTCTGGAACTTCCAAAGGGCCCTTCACACCCTTGCTGCAACTCAATAAGTTCCCCGACATACCCGTTTCCACTCGAATGGAAGCACAAGAGTCCGCCCACAACCAGAAGAGCCCCGTTTCAGTCTCATAGCTCGAGAGGAGGGATCCTTTCCCTGCGTGGTCGGGAAAGAATTTCCGGCGATCCCGTCGCATCTCAAGAAGAGGCGCTCTCCACAGGAAAGGCGAGAGGAACTCAGGGTCGTGCCACCATTCCCAGAGCCCCCAGATGTGTCAGTCGATTCCAGAGAAACCTGTTTTCCCCCAATGCCTCGACTTTCAAGCGAGGATCGACTCAGTCCTCGGTGGCACGTGGGACAGCCCTGTGAAAAGCCTAGTGGGAAAGCCTCGTGGGAAAGCCTACAGAGAAAGCCACAGATCCCCGGATCCACACAAAGGGAAGCGTGACACTGCTCCTACAGCTCGGGAGGAAAGCGCACGTGCACGCCACACTCGCGACGAGGACTGACTCCCCTGGGAGACTCCAGAAGTACCCAAGAACCATGTCAGAACTGGAGAGGAATCCTCAGGTTCCGGCACCGACTCCACACAAGGTCTCAGGCCCCGGCATAGACGGGAGAGGAATCAATAGAGGCCCCCGAGCAACTCGCATGGGGACAGGCCTTTCCTGAGGCGAGCAGAGCGGGTCCCTGAGGTCCCGTCGTAAGTCGAGAGCACCTGCAGCAACTCTAGAAAATCCAGGAGGTTCTCCCCTCCAGGCGAGATGAGGCCCATTTCCGCTGAGGCGTCTCGAGGCTAATCACACCTAACCTCTGGAACTTCCAAAGGGTCCTTCACACCTTGCTGCAACTCAAGAAATTCCCCGACATACCCGTCTCCACTCGAGAGGAAGCACGAGAGTCCCGCCCACATTCAGAGGAGCCCCGTTTCCGCCTCCTAGCTCGAGAGGAGGGATCCTTTCCCTGCGTGGTCGGGAAAGAATTTCCGGCGTACCCATCGCATCTCAAGAGGAAGCGCTCTCCACAGGAAAGGCGCGAGGAACTCCAGGGTCGTGCCACCATTCCCAGAGTCACCCAGATATCTCAGTCCATTCCAGGGAATCCTGTTTTCCCTGCACTGCCTCGAGTTTCAAGCCGAGGATCGACTCACACCACTGTGGCACGTGGGACAGCCCTGTGGGAAAGCCTTGTGGGAAAGCATCGAGGGAAAGCCACAGATCCCTTGATCCATGCCAAGGGAAGCGTGACACTGCTGCTACGGCTCGGAAGGAAAGCACACGTGCATGCCCCGACTCGAGACGAGGACTGACTCCCCTGGGGAGACTCCAGAAGTACCCCAAGATCCATGTCAGCACTGGAGAGGGATACTCAGGTTTCGGCACCGACTCCACACAAGGTTTTAGGACCCGGCATCGACGGGAGAGGAATCCTGAGAGGCCGCCGAGCAACTCCCAAGTGGACTGGCCTTTCCTGAGGCCACCAGAGCGGGTCCCTGAAGTCCCCGTCGTAAGTCGAGAGCACCTGCCGCAACTCGAGAAACTCCAGGAGGTTCTCCCCTCCAGGCGAGATGAGGCCCATTTCCGCACAGGCGTCTCGAGGCTAATCACACCAGCCTCGGTAAATTCCAAAGGGTCCTTCACACCCTTGCTGCAGCTCAAGAAGATCCCCGACATACCCGTGTCCGCTCGAGAGGAAGCAGGAGAGTCCTGCCCTCATCCAGAGGAGCCCCGATTCCGCCTCAAAGCTCGAGAGGAGGAATCCTTTCCCTGCGTGTGCGGGAAAGAATTCCCGGCGTTCCCGTCACATCTGAAGTGGAGGCACTCTCCACAGGAAAGGCGAGAGGAACTCCAGGTTCGTGCCACCATTCCCAGATTCCCCCAGATGTCTCAGTCCATTCCAGGGAAAACAGTTTTCCTTGCACTGCCTCGACTTTCAAGCCGAGGAGCGACTCACACCACGGTGGCACGTGGGACAGCCCTGTGGGAAAGCCTCCTGGTAATGCGTCATGGGAAAGCCTCGAGGGAAAGCCACTGATCCCTTGATCCACTCGAAGGGAAGCGTGACACTGCTGCTCCAGCTCGGGGAGGAAAGCGCTCGTGCATGCCCCCACTCGAGACAAGAAACTGACTCCCCTGGGGAGACTCCAAAGTACCCCAAGATCCATGTCAGCAATGGAGAGGAAACCTCAGGTTCCAGAACCAACTCCACACAAGGTCTTAGGCCCCAGCATGAACGGGAGAGGAATCCGAGAGGCCCGCGAGCAACTGGCCTTTCCTGAGGCCATCGAATCCTTGC
>NW_017194941.1:0-9120 GCF_001704415.2 Capra hircus
GGAAAGCCTGGGAGGAGGAAAGCCACTGATCCCTTGATACACATGAAGGAAGCATGACACTGCTGGCTACAGCTCGGGAGGTAAGCGCACGTGCATGCCCCACTCGAGACGAGGACTGACTCCCTTGGAGAGACTCCAGAAGTACCCCCAATATCCATGTCAGCACTGGCGAGGAATCCTCAGGTTCCGGCACCGACTCCACACAAGGTCTTAGGCCCCGGCATCGACGGGACAGGAATCCGAGAGGCCACCGAGCAACTCACATGGGGACAGGCCTTTCCTGAGACCACCAGAGAGAGTCCTGAGGTCCGCCGTCGTAAGTCGAGAGCACGAGCCACAACCCGAGAAAATCCAGGAGGTTCTCCTCTCCATGCGAGATGACACCCATTTCCGCTGAGGCGTCTTGAGGCTAATCACAGCTAACCTCTGGAACTTCCAAAGGGTCCTTCACACCCTTGCTGCAACTCAAGAAGTTCCCCGACATACCGTCTCCACTCGAGATGAAGCAAGAGAATCCCGCCCACATCCAGAGGATCTCCGTTTCCGCCTCATAGCTCGAGAGGAGGGGTCCTTTCACTGCGTGGTCGGGAAAGAATTCCCGGCGTTCCCGTCGCATCTCAAGTTGAAGCGCTCTCCACAGGCAAGGCGAGAGGGACTCCAGGGTCGTGACACCATTCCCAGAGACCCCCAGATGTCTCAGTCCATTCCAGGGAAATCTCTTTTCCCTGCACTGCCTCGACTTTCAAGCCGAGGATAGACTCACACCACGGTGGCACGTGGGACAGCCCTGTGGGAAAGCATCGTGGGAAAGCCTCGTGGAAAGCCTCAAGGGAAAGCCACAGATCCCTTGATCCACGCGAAGGGAAGCATAAACACTGTGCTACAGCTCGGGAGGAAAGCGCACGTGAATGCCCCCAAACGAGACGAGGACTGACTTCCCTGGGGAGACTCCAGAGTATTCCAGGATCCATGTCAGCACTGGAGAGGATGCCTCAGGTCCCGGCCGACTCCACACAAGGTCTTAGGCCCGGACATCGACGGGAGAGGAATCCCGAGAGGGCCCGAGCAACTCGCATGGGACTGGCCTTTCCTGAGGCCACCAGAGCGGGTCCCTGAGGTCCCCGTCGTAAGGCGAGAGCACCTGCCGGAACTCGAGAAAATCCAGGAGGTTCTCCCCTCCAGGCGAGATGAGGCCCATTTCCGCTGAGGCATCTCGAGGCTAATGACACCTAGCCTCTGGAACTTCCAAAGGGTCCTTCACACCCTTGCTGCAACTCAAGAAGTTCCCCGACATACCCGTCTCCACTCGAGAGGAAGCACGAAAGTCCCGCCACATCCAGAGAAGCCCATTTCCGTCTCCTAGCTCGAGAGGAGGGATCCAATCGCTGGGTGTACGGGAAAGAATTACCGGCGTTTCTGTCGCATCTCAAGAGGAGGCGCTCTCCACAGGAAAGGCGAGACGAACTCCAGGGTCGTGCCACCATTCCAGACTCCCCCCAGATATCTCATTTCATTCCAGGGAAAACTGATTTCCCTGCACTGCCTCAACTTTCAAGCCGAGGATCGACTCACGCCACGGTGGCTGTGGACAGCCCTGTGCGAAAGCCTCAAGGGAAAGCCTCGAGGGAAAGCCACAGATCCCTTGATCCACGCGAAGGAAAGCTCGACACTGCTGCTACATTCGGGAGGAAAGCTCATGTGCTGGCCCCCACTCGAGACAAGGACTGACTCCCCTGGGGAGACTCCAGAAGTACCCCCGAGATTCATGTCAGCACTGGAGAGGAATCCTCAGGTTCCGGCACGGACTCCACACAAGGACTTAGGCCCCAGCATCGACGGAAGAGGAATCCCGTGAGGCCCCGAGCAACTCGCATGGGGACTGGCCTTTCCTGAGGAAACCAGATCGGGTCCCTAAAGTCCCCTTCGTAAGTCCAGAGCACCTGCCGCAACTGGAGAAAATCCAGGAGTTTTCCCTCAAGGCGAGATGAGGCCCATTTCCGCTGAGGTGTCTCGAGGCTAATCACAGCTAACTTCTGGAACTTCCAAAGGGTCATTCACACCCTTGCTGCAACTCAATAAGTTCCCCGACATACCCGTCTCCACTTGAGAGGAAGCACGAGAGTCCCGATCACATCCAGAGGAGCCCCGTTTCCGCCTCCTAGCTCTTGAGGAGGGAACCTTTCACTGCGTGTTCGGGAAAAAATTCCGGGCGTTCCCCTCGCATCTCAAGAGGAGGCGCTCTCTACAGGAAAGGCGAGAGGAACTCCAGGGTGGTGCCACGATTCCCAGAGTCCCCCAGATGTCTCAGTCAATTCCAGGGAAACCTGTTTTCCCTGCACTGCCTCGACTTTCAAGCCGAGGATAGACTCACACCACGGTGGCACGTGGGACAGCCCTGTGGGAAAGTCTCGTGGGAAAGCCTCGAGGGAAAGCCACCGATCCCTTGATCCATGCGACGGGAGCATGACACTGCTGCTACAGCTAGGGAGGAAAGCGCAGGTGCATGCCCCCACACGAGACGATGACTAACTTCCCTGGGGAGACTCCAGAAGTACCCCAAGATCCATGTGAGCACTGGAGAGGAATCCTCAGGTTCCGGCACCGACTCCACACAAGATCTTAGGCCCCGGCATCGAACTGAGATGAATCCCGAGAGGCCCCCGGAGCAACTCGCATGGGGACTGCCTTTCCTGAGGCCACCAGAGCGTGTCCCTGAGGTCCCCGTCGTAAGTCGAGAGCACCCTGGCCGCAATTCGAGAAAATCCAGGAGGTTCTCCCCTCCAGGCGAGATGAGGCCCATTTCAGCTGAGAAGTCTCGAGGCTAATCACACCTTACCTCTTGAACTTCCTAAGGGTCCTTCACAACCTTGCTGCAACTCAAGTAGTTCCCGACGTACCCGTCTCCACTCGAGAAGAAGCACGAGAGTCCCGCCCACATGCAGAGGAGCCCCGTTTGCGCCTCCTAGCTCGTGAGGAGGGATCCTTTCCCTGCGTGGTTGGGAAAGAATTCCCGGCGATCCCGGCGCATCTCATGAGGAAGCATTCTCCACAGGACAGGCGCGAGAACTCCAGGGTCGTGCCACCATTCCCAGAGTCCCCCAGATGTCTCAGTCCATTCCAGGGAAACCTGTTTTCCCTGCAGTGCCTCGACTTTCTAGCGGAGGATCGACTCACACCACGGTGGCAAGTGGGACAGCCCCTGTGGGAAAGCCTCGTGGGAAGGCCTAGTGGGAAAGCTCTAGGGAAAGCCACAGATCCCTTGATCCACCGCGAAGGGAAGCGTGACACTGCTGCTACAGCTCGGCAGGAAAGCGCACGTGCATGCCCCCACTCGAAACGAGGTCTGACTCCCCTGGCGAGACTCCAGAAGTACCCCAAGATCCATGTCAGCACTGGAGAGGAATCCTCAGGTTCTGGCACCGACTCCACACAAGGTCTTAGGCCCCGGCATCGACGGGAGAGGAATCCGAGAGGCCCCAGAGCAACTCGCATGGGATTGGCCATTCTTGGGGCCACCAGAGCGGGTCCCTGAGGTCCCCGTCGTAAGTCGAGAGCACCTGACGCAACTCGGAGAAAATCCAGGAGGTTCTCCCCTCCAGGCGAGATGAGGCCCATTTCCGCTGAGGCGTCTGGAGGATAATCACACCTAACCTCTGGAACTTCCAAAGGGTCCTTCACACCCTTGCTGCAACTCAAGAAAGTTCCCCGATATACCCGTCTCCCACTCGAGAGGAAGCACGAAAGTCCCGCCCACATCCAGAAGAGCCCCATTTCCGCCTCCTAGCTCGAGAGGAGGGATCCTTTCCCTGCGTGGTCGGGAAAGAAATCCTGGCGTTCCCGTCGCATCTCAAGTGCAGGCACTATCCACAGGAAAGGCGAGAGGAACTCCAGGGTCGAGCCACCATTCCCAGAGTCCCCCAGATGTCTCAGTCCCATTCCAGGGAAACCTGTTTTCCCTGCACTGCCTCCACTTTCAAGCCGAGGATCAACTCACACCATGGTGGCACGTGGGACAGCCCTGTGGGAAAGCCTCGTGGGAAGGCCTAGTGGGAAAGCAATAGGGAAAGCCACAGATCCCTTGATCCACGCGAAGGGAAGCGTGACACTGCTGCAACAGCTCGGCCAGGAAAGCACACGTGCATGTCCCCCATCGAGACGAGGAATGACTCCCCTGGGGAGACCCCAGAATACCCCAAGGTCCATGTCAGCACTGGAGAGGAAACTCAGGTTCCGGCACCGACTCCACACAAGGTCTTAGGTACCGACATTGACGGCAGAGGAATCCCGAGAGCCCCCAAGCAACTCTCCTGGGGACTGGCCTTTCCTGAGGCCACCAGAGCGGGTCCCTGAGGTCCCGTCGTAACTCGAGAGCTCCTGCCGCAACTCGAGAAAATCCAGGAGGTTCTCCCCTCCAGGCGAGATGAGGCCCATTTCCGCTGAGGCGTCTCGAGGCTCATCACACCTATCCTCTGGAACTTCCAAAGGGTCCTTCACACCCTTGCTGGCAACTCAAGAAATTCCCCGACATGCCCGTCTCCACTCGAGAGGAAGCACGAGAGTTCCGCCAATATCCAGAGGAGCCCCGTTTTCCGCCTCCTAGCTCGAGAGGAGGGATCCTTTCCCTGCGTGGTCGGGAAAGAATTCCCGGTGTTCCGTCGCGTCTCAAGAGGAGGCGCTCTCCACAGGAAAGGCGAGAGGAACTCCAGGGTATTGTCACCATTCCCAGAGTCCCCCAGATGTCTCAGTCCATTCCAGGGAATCCTGTTTTTCCTGCCCCTGCCTCGACTGTTAAAGCGAGGATCCACTCACACCAACGGTGGCACGTGGGACAGCCCTGTGGGAAAGCCTCGTGGAAAGCCACGTCGGAAACCCTCGAGGGAAAGCCACAGATCCCTTGATCCACACGAAGGGAAGACCGACAATGCTGCTAAAGCTCGGGAGGAAAGCGTACGTGCATGCCCCGACTCGAAACGAGGTCTGACTCCCCTGGGGAGACTCCAGAAGTACCCCAAGATCCATGTCGACACTGGAGAGGAATCCTCAGGTTCCGGCACAGACTCCACACAAGGTCACAGGGCCCGGCATCGACGGGAGAGGAATCCCGAGAGGCCCCCGTGCAACTGCATGGGGACTGGCCTTTCCTGAGGCCACCAGAGCGGGTCCCTGAGGTCCCAGTCGTAAGTCGAGAGCACCTGCCGCAACTCGAGAAAATCCAGGGGGTTCTCCCCTCCAGGCGAGATGAGGCCCATTTCCACTGAGGCGTCTCGAGGCTAATTACACCTAACCTCTGGAACTTCCAAAGGGTCCTTCACACCCTTGCTGCAACTCAAGAAGTTCCCCGACATGCCCGTCTCCACTCGAGAGGAAGCACGAGAATCCCGCCCACATCCAGAGGAGCCCTGTTTCCTCCTCCTAGCTCGAGGGAGGGATCCTTTCCCTGCGTGGTCGGGAAAGAATTCCCGCATTTCCGTCGCATCTCAAGAGGAGGCTCTCTCAACAGGAAAGGCGATAGGAACTCCAGGGTCGTGCAACCATTCCCAGAGTCCCCCAGATATCTCCGTCCGTTCCAGGGAAACCTGTTTTCCCAGCACTGCGTCGACTTTCAATCTGAAGATCGACTCACACCACGGTGGCACGTGGGACAGCCCTGTGGGAAAGCCTCGTGGGAAAGCCTCGAGGGAAAGCCACAGATTCCTTGATCCACGCGAATGGAAGCGCGACAGTGCTGCTACAACTCGAGAGGAAAGCGCACGTGCATGCCCCCACTCGAGAGGAGGACTGACTCCACTGGGGAGACTCCAGAAGTACCCCAAGATCCATGTCAGCACTGGAGAGGAATCCTCAGGTTCCGGCACCGATTCCACACAAGGTCTTAGGCCCCGGCATCGACCTTAGAGGAATCCCGAGAGGCCCCCGAGCAACTCGCATGGGGACTGGCCTTTCCTGAGGCCACCAGAGCGGGTCCCTGAGGTCCAGTCGTAAGTCGAGAGCACCTGCCGCAACTCGAGAAAATCCATTAGGTTCTCCCCTCCAGGCGAGATGAGGCCCTTTTCCGATGAGGCTCCTCAAGGCTAATCACAATTAAACGCTGGAATTTCCCACGGGTCCTTCACACCCTTGCTGCAACTCAAGAAGTTCCCCGTCATACCCGACTCCACTCGAGAAGAAGGACGAGAGTCCCGCCCACATGCAGAGGAGCCCCGTTTCCGCCTCATAGCTCTAGAGGAGGGATCCTTTCCTTGCGTGGTCTGGAAAGTATTCCCGGCGTTTCCGTCGCATCTCAAGAGGAGGCGCTCTCCACCTAAACGGGAGAGGAACTCCAGGTTCGTGCCACCGTTCCCACACTCCCCCAGATGTCTCATTCCATTCCACAGAAACCATTTTTCCCCTACACTGCCTCGACTTTCAAGCTGAGGATCGACTCACACCACGGTGGCATGTGGGACAGCCCTGTGGGAAAGCCTCGTGGGAAAGTCTCCTGAGAAAGCCTCGAGAGAAAGCCACAGATCCCATGATCCACGCGAAGGGAAGCTTGACACTGCTGCTACAGCTCGGGTGGAAAACCCACGTGCATATCTCCACTCGCGACGAGGAATGACTCCCCTGGGAGACTCCAGAAGTACCCAAGATCCATGTCAGCACTGGAGAGGAATCCTCAGGATCCGACACAGACTCCACACAAGGTCCCAGGGCCCGGCATTGACGGGAGAGGAATCCCGAGAGGCCCCCGAGCAACTGCATGGGGACTGGCCTTTCCTGAGGCCACCAGAGCGGGTCCCTGAGGTCCCAGTCGTAAGTCGAGAGCACCTGCCGCAACTCGAGAAAATCCATTAGGTTCTCCCCTCCAGGCGAGATGAGGCCCTTTTCCGATGAGGCTCCTCGAGGCTAATCACACCTAAACGCTGGAATTTCCCAAGGGTCCTTCACACCCTTGCTGCAACTCAAGAAGTTCCCCATACCCGACTCCACTCGAGAAGAAGGACGAGAGTCCCGCCCACATACACAGGAGCCCCGTTTCCGCCTCATAGCTCGAGAGGAGGGATCCTTTCCCTGCGTGGTCGGAAAGTATTCCCGGAGTTTCCATCGCATCTCAAGAGGAGGCGCGCTCTCCACTTGAAACGGGAGAGGAACTCCAGGTTCGTGCCACCGTTCCCACACTCCCCGAGATGTCTCATTCCATTCCACGGAAACCTTTTTTCCCTGCACTGCCTCGACTTTCAAGCTGAGGATCGACTCACACCACGGTGGCATGTGGGACAGCCCTGTGGGAAAGCCTCGTGAGAAAGTCTCCTGAGAAAGCCTCGAGGGAAAGCCACAGATCCCATGATCCACGCGAAGGGAAGCGTGACACTGCTGCTACAGCTCGGGAGGAAAACCCACGTGCATATCCCCACTCGCGAAGAGGAATGACTCCCCTGGAGACTCTCAGAGGTACCCAAGATCCATGTCAGCACTGGAGAGGAATCCTCAGGATCCGGCACAGACTCCACACAAGGTCTTAGGCCCCGGCATCGACGGGAGAGGAATCCGAGAGGCCCCCGAGCACCTTGCATGGGGACTGGCCTTTACTGAGGCCACCAGAGCGGGTCCCAGGGATCCCCGTCGTAAGTCGAGAGCACCTGCCGCAACTCGAGAAAATTCAGGAGGTTCTCCCCTCCAGGCTATATGAGGCCCATTTCCGCTGAGGCAATTTGAGGCTAATCACACCTAAACTCTGGAATTTTCAAAGGTCCTTCACACCCTTGCTGCAACTCAAGAAGTTCCCCGACATACCCGTCTCGACTCGAGAGGAAGCACGAGAGTTCTGCCCACATCCAGAGGAGCCCCGTTTCCGTCTCATAGCTCGAGAGGAGGGATCCTTTCCTGCGTGGTCGGGAAAGAATTCCCGGCGTTCCCGTCGCATCTCAAGAGGAGGCTCTCTCCATAGGAAAGGCGAGAGGAACTCCAGGTCGGCCACCATTCCCAGAGTCCCCCAGATGTCTCAGTCCATTCTAGGGAAACCTGTTTTCCCTGCACTGCCGACTTTCAAGCCGAGGATCGACTCACACCACGGTGGCATCGTGGTACAGCCCTGTGAGAAAGCCTCGTGGGAAAGCCTCGTGGGAAAGCCTCAAGGGAAAACCACAGATCTCTTGATCACGCGAAGGGAAGCGTGACACTGCTGCTACAGCTCGGGAGGAAAGCGCACGTGCATGCCCCGACTCGAGACGAGGTCTGACTCCCCTGGGGAGACTCCAGAAGTACCCCAAGATCCATGTCGGCACTGGAGAGGAATCCTCAGGTTCCGGCACAGACTCCACACAAGGTCACAGGGCCCGGCATCGACGGGAGAGGAATCCCGAAGGGCCCCGTGCAACTGCATGGGGACTGGCCTTTCCTGAGGCCACCAGAGCGGGTCCCTGAGGTCCCAGTCGTAAGTCGAGAGCACCTGCCGCAACTCGAGAAAATCCAGGAGGTTCTCCCCTCCAGGCGAGATGAGGCCCCATTTCTGCTGAGGCGTCTCGAGGCTAATCACACCTAACCTCTCGAACTTCCAAAGGGTCCTTCACACCCTTGCTGCAACTCAAGAAGTTCCCCGACATACCCGTCTCCACTCGAGAGGAAGCACGAGAGTCCCGCCCAAATCCAGAGCAGCCCCGTTTCCGCTCATACCTCGAGCGGGGGATCCTTTCCCTGCGTGGTCGGGAAAGAATTCCCGGCGTTCCCGTCGCATCTCAAGAGGAGGCGCTCTCCACCGGAAAGGCGAGAGGAACTCCAGGGTCTTGCCACCATTCCCAGAGTCCCCCAGATGTCTCAGTCCATTCCAGAGAAACCTGTTTTCCCTGCACTGCGTCGACTTTCAAACCGAGATCGACTCACACCACGGTGGCACGTGGGACAGCCCTGTGGAAAGCCTCGTGGAAAAGCCTCTTGGGAAAGCGTCGAGGGAAAGCCCAGATCCGTTGATCCGCGAAGGGAAGCGTGACACTGCTGCTACAGCTCGGGAGGAAAGCGCACGTGCATGCCCCACTCGAGTAGAGGACTGACTGCCCTGGGGAGACTCCAGAAGTACACCAAGATTCTATGTCAGCACTGGAGAGGAATCCTCAGGTTACAGCACCGACTCCACAAGACCTTAGG
>NW_017194942.1:0-9120 GCF_001704415.2 Capra hircus
AATATAAATATGACCTATGTCTAACCTGGCAGGAGGGGAGAGATCGTTCATTAGTGATTACCGGGTAATCAATGACGCCCAGTCAGCCGTTCGAGAGTAGTGTGCGCAGTGCAGAGGACGGGACCTGAGGATCCCTGCCGTCAGTCCTGATGACATGGATCTTGGGGTACTTCTGGAGTCTCCCCAGGGGAGTCAGTCCTCGTCTCGAGTGGGGGCATGCACGTGCGCTTTCCCCCGAGCTGTAGCAGCATTGTCATGCTTCCCTTCGCGCGGATCAAGGGATCAGGGCTTTCCCTTGAGGCTTTCCACGAGGCATTCCACGAGGATTTCCACATGGCTTTCCACGTGGCCACCTTGGTGTGACTCGATCCTCGGCTTGAAAGTCGAGGCAGTGCAGGGAAAACAGGTTTCCCGGAATGGACTGAGACATCTGGGGGACTCTGGGAATGGTGGCACGCACCCTGGAGTTCCTCTCGCCTTTCCTGTGGAGAGCGACCTCCTCTTGAGGTGCGACGGGAACGCCGGGAATTCTTTCCCGGCCACTGCAGGGAAAGGGTTCCCTCCTCTAGAGCAAGGAAGCGGAAACGGGGCTCCTCTGAATGTGGGCGGGACTCTCGTGCTTCCTCTCAAGTGGAGACGGGTATGTCGGGGAACTTCTTGAGTTGCAGCAAGGGTGTGAAGGACCCTTTGGAAGTTCCAGAGGTTAGGTGTGATTAGTCTCGAGATACGCCTCCAGCGGAAATGGGCCTCATCTCGCCTGGAGGGGAGAACCTCCTGGATTTTCTCGAGTTGCGGCAGGTGCTCTCGACTTACGACGGGGACCTCAGGGACCCGCTCTGGTGGCCATCAGGAAAGGCCAGTCCCCATGCGAGTTGCTCCGGGGTCCTCTCGGATTCCTCTTCCGTCGATGCCGGGGCCTAAGACCTTGTGTGGAGTCAGGTGCCGGAAACCTGAGCTTTGCCTCTTCCCAGTGCTGACATGGATCCTGGGGTACTTCTGGAGTCTCCCCAGGGGAGTCAGTCCTCGTCTCGAGTGGGGGGCATGCACGTGCGCTTTCCTCCCGAGCTGTAGCAGCAAGTGTCACGCTTCCTTCGCGTGGATCAAGGGATCTGTGGCTTTCCCTCGAGGCTTTCCCAGGAGGCTTTCCCACGAGGCTTTCCCATCAGGGCTGTCCACGTGCCACCGTGGTGGTGAGTCGATCCTCGGCTTGAAAGTCGAGGCAGTGCAGGGAAAACAGGTTTCCCTGGAATGGACTGAGAAATCTGGGGGACTCTGGGAATGGTGGCACGACCCTGGAGTTCCTCTCGCCTTTCCTGTGGAGAGCGACCTCCTCTTGAGATGCGACGGGAATGCCGGGAATTCTTTCCCGACCACACAGGGAAAGGATCCCTCCTCTCGAGCTATGAGGCGGAAACGGGGCTCCTCTGGATGTGGTCGGGACTCTCGTGCTTCCTCTCCGAGTGGAAGACGGGTATGTCGGGGAACTTCTTGAGTTGCAGCAAGGGTGTGAAGGTCCCTTTGGAAGTTCCAGAGGTTAGGTGTGATTAGCCTCGAGACGCCTCAGCAGAAATGGGCCTCAACTCGCCTGGAGGGGAGAACCTCCTGGATTTTCTCGAGTTGCGGCCGATTCTCTCGACTTACGACGGGGACCCCAGGAACCCGCTCTGGTGGCCTCAGGAAAGGCCAGTCCCCATGCGAGTTGCTCGGGGCCTCTCGGATTCCTCTCCCGTCGATGCCGGGCCTAAGACCTTGTGTGGAGTCGGTGCCGGAATCTGAGGATTCCTCTCCAGTGCTGACATGGATCTTGGGGTACTTCTGGAGTCTCCCCAGCGAGAGTCAGTCCTCGTCTCGAGTGGGGGCATGCACGTGCTGCTTTCCTCCCGAGCTGTAGCAGCAGTGTCGCGCTTCCCTTCGCTGTGGATCAATGGGATCTGTGGCTTTCCCTCGAGGCTTTCCCTACGAGGCTTTCCCACGAGGCTTTCCCACAGGGCTGTCCCACGTGCCACCGTGGTGTGAGTCGATCCTCGGCTTGAAAGTCGAGGCAGTGCAGGGAAAACAGGTTTCCCTGGAATGGACTGAGAATCTGGGGACTCTGGGAATGGTGCACGACCCTGGAGTTCCTCTCGCCTTTCCTGTGGAGAGCGCCTCCTCTTGAGATGCGACGGGAACCTGGGAATTCTTTCCCGACCACGCAGGGAAAGGATCGCTCCTCTCGAGCTAGGAGGCGGAAACGGGGCTCCTCTGGATGTGGGCGGGACTCTCGTGCTTCCTCTCGAGTGGAGACGGGTATGTCGGGGAACTTCTTGAGTTGCAGCAAGGGTGTGAAGGACCCTTTGGAAGTTCCAGAGGTTAGGATGTGATTATGCCTTCGAGAAGCCTCAGCGGAAATGGGCCTCATCTCGCCTGGAGGGGAGAACCTCCTGGATTTTCTCGAGTTGCGGCAGGTGCTCTCGACTTACGACGGGGACCTCAGGGACCCGCTCTGGTGGCCTCAGGAAAGGCCAGTCCCCATGCGAGTTGCTCGGGGCCTCTCGGGATTCCTCTCCCGTCGATGCCGGGGCCTAAGACCTTGTGTGGAGTCGGTGCCGGAACCTGAGGATTCCTCTCCAGTGCTGACATGGATCTTGGGGTACTTCTGGAGTCTCCCCAGGGAGAGTCAGTCCTCGTCTCGGAGTGGGGGCATGCACGTGTGCTTTCCTCCCGAGCTGTAGCAGCAGTGTCGCGCTTCCCTTCGCGTGGATCAAGGGATCTGTGGCTTTCCCTCGAGGCTTTCCCACGAGGCTTTCCCACGAGGCTTTCCCACAGGGCTGTCCCACAGTGCCACCGTGGTGTGAGTCGATCCTCGGCTTGAAAGTCGAGGCAGTGCAGGGAAAACAGGTTTCCCTGGAATGGACTGAGACATCTGGGGGACTCTGGGAATGGTGGCACGACCCTGGAGTTCCTCTCGCCTTTCCTGTGGAGAGCGCCTCCTCTTGAGATGCGACGGGAACGCCGGGAATTCTTTCCCGACCACTGCAGGGAAAGGATCCCTCCTCTCGAGCATAGGAGGCGGAAACGGGGCTCCTCTGGATGTGGGCGGGACTCTCGTGCTTCCTCTCGAGTGGAGACGGGTATGTCGGGGAACTTCTTGAGTTGCAGCAAGGGTGTGAAGGACCCTTTGGAAGTTCCAGATGTTAGAGTGTGATTAGCCTCGATACGCCTCAGCGGAAATGGGCCTCATCTCGCCTGGAGGGTGAGAACCTCCTGGATTTTCTCGAGTTGCGGCAGGTGCTCTCGACTTACGACGGGGACCTCAGGGACCCGCTCTGGTGGCCTCAGGAAAGGCCAGTACCCATGCGAGTTGCTCGGGGGCCTCTCGGGATTCCTCTCCCGTAGATGCAGGGCCTAAGACCTTGTGTGGAGTCGGTGCCGGAACCTGAGCATTCCTCTTCCAGTGCTGACATGGATCTTGGGGTACTTCTGAGTCTCCCCAGGGGAGTCAGTCCTCGTCTCGAGTGGGGCTGCACGTGAGCTTTCCTCTCGAGCTGTAGCAGCAGTGTCACGCTGGCTTAGACCTTGTGGGCGTCGGTGCGGAACCTGAGATCCTCTCCAGTGCTGACATGGATTTGGGGTACTTCTGGTCTCCCAGGGGAGTCAGTCCTCGTCTCGAGTGGGGGCTGCACGTGCGCTTTCCTCTCCGAGCTGTAGCAGCAGTGTCACGCTTCCCTTCGCTTGGATCAAGGGATCTGTGGCTTTCCCTCGGGGCTTTCCCATGAGGCTTTCCCACGGGGCTTTCCCACGAGTCTTTCCCACAGGGCTGTTCCACGTGCCACCGTGGTGTGAGTCGATCCTCGGCTTGAAAGTCGAGGCATGCAGGGAACAGGTTTCCCTGGAATGGACTGTGACATCTGGGGGACTCTGGGAATGGTGGCACGACCCTGGAGTTCCTCTCACCTTTCCTGTGTTCAGCGCCTCCTCTTGAGATGCGACAGGAAGGCCGCGAATTCTTTCCCGATCACGCAGGGAAAGGATCCCTCCGTCGAGCTAGGAGGCGGAAACGGGGCTGCTCTGGATGTGGGCAGAACTCTGGTGCTTCCTCTCGAGTGGAGACGGGTATGTCGGGGAACTTCTTGAGTTGCAGCAAGGGTGTGAAGGACCCTTTGGAAGTTCCAGATGTTAGGTGTGATTAGCCTCGAGACGCCTCTGCGGAAATGGGCCTCATCTCGCCTGGAGGGGAGAACCTCCTGGATTTTCTCGAGTTGCGGCAGGTGCTCTCGACTTACGACGGGGACCTCAGGGACCCGCTCTGGTGGCCTCAGGAAAGGCCAGTCCCCATGCGAGTTGCTCGGGGGCCTCTCGGGATTCTTCTCCCTTTGATGCCGGGGCCTAAGATCTTGTGTGGATTCGGTGCTGGAACCTGAGGATTCCTCTCCAGTGCTGCCATGGATCTTGGGGTACTTCTGGAGTCTCCCCAGGGGAGTCCGTCCTCGTCTCGAGTGGGGGCATGCACGGGTGCTTTCCTCCCGAGCTGTAGCAGCAGTGTCACGCTTCCCTTCGCGTAGATCAAGGGATCAGGGGCTTTCCCTCGAGGCTTTCCCACGAGGCTTTTCCACGAGGCTTTCCCACAGGGCTGTCCCACGTGCCACCGTGGTGTGAGTCGATCCTCGGCTTGAAAGTCGTCGCAGTGCTGGGAAAACAGGTTTCCCTGGAATGGACTTAGACATCTGGGGGACTCTCGAAATGGTGGCACGACCGTGGACTTCCTCTCGCCTTTCCTGTGGAGAGCGCCTCCATCTTGAGATGCGACGGAAACGCCGGAAATTCTTTCCCGACCACGACAGTGAAAGGATCCCTCCTCTCGAGCTAGGAGGCGGAAACGGGGCTGCTCTGGATGTGGGCAGAACTCTGGTGCTTCCTCTCGAGTGGAGACGGGTATGTCGGGGAACTTCTTGAGTTGCAGCAAGGGTGTGAAGGACCCTTTGGAAGTTCCAGATGTTAGGTGTGATTAGCCTCGGAGACGCCTCTGCGGAAATGGGCCTCATCTCGCCTGGAGGGGAGAACCTCCTGGATTTTCTCGAGTTGCGGCAGGTGCTCTCGACTTACGACGGGGACCTCAGGGACCCGCTCTGGTGGCCTCAGGAAAGGCCAGTCCCCATGCGAGTTGCTCGGGGGCCTCTCGGGATTCTTCTCCCTTTGATGCCGGGGCCTAAGATCTTGTGTGGATTCGGTGCTGGAACCTGAGGATTCCTCTCCAGTGCTGCCATGGATCTTGGGGTACTTCTGGAGTCTCCCCAGGGGAGTCCGTCCTCGTCTCGAGTGGGGGCATGCACGGGTGCTTTCCTCCCGAGCTGTAGCAGCAGTGTCACGCTTCCCTTCGCGTAGATCAAGGGATCAGGGGCTTTCCCTCGAGGCTTTCCCACGAGGCTTTTCCACGAGGCTTTCCCACAGGGCTGTCCCACGTGCCACCGTGGTGTGAGTCGATCCTCGGCTTGAAAGTCGTCGCAGTGCTGGGAAAACAGGTTTCCCTGGAATGGACTTAGACATCTGGGGGACTCTCGAAATGGTGGCACGACCGTGGACTTCCTCTCGCCTTTCCTGTGGAGAGCGCCTCATCTTGAGATGCGACGGAAACGCCGGAAATTCTTTCCCGACCACGCAGTGAAAGGATCCCTCCTCTCGAGCTAGGAGGCGGAAATGGGGCTCCTCTGGATGTGGGCGGGACTCTCGTGTTTCCTCTCCAGTGGAGACGGGTATGTCGGGGAACTTCTTGAGTTGCAGCAAAGGTGTGAAGGACACCTTGGAAGTTCCAAAGGTTAGGTGTGAATAGCCTCGAGAAGCCTCAGCGGAAATGGGCCTCATCTCACCTGGAGGGGAGAACCTGCTGGATTTTCTCGAGTTACGGCAGGTGCTCTCGTCTTACTACGGGGACCTCAGGGAACCGCACTGGTGGCCCCAG
Source organism: Capra hircus (assembly GCF_001704415.2). Lineage (NCBI taxonomy): Eukaryota > Metazoa > Chordata > Mammalia > Artiodactyla > Bovidae > Capra > Capra hircus. The sequence goes on from NW_017194942.1 coordinate 5,936, forward strand.
GCAAGGCCAGACCCCATGCGAGTTGCTCGGGGGCCTCTCGGGATTCCTCTCCCGTCGATGCCGGGACCTAAGATCTTGTGTGGAGCCAGTGCCGGAACCTGAGGATTCCTCTCCAGTGCTTACGTGGATCTCGGGGTAGTTTTGGAGTCTCCCCAGTGGAGTCAGTCCTCGTCTCGAGTGGGGGCATGCACGTGCGCTTTCCTCCCGAGCTGTAGCAGCAGTGTCATCCTTCCCTTCGCGTGGATCAAGGGATCTGTGGCTTTCCCTATAGGCTTTCCCACGAGGCTTTCCCTCGAGGCTTTCCCACGAGGCTTTCCACGAGGCTTTCCCACAGGCCTGTCCCACGTGCCACCGTGGTGTGAGTCGATCCTCGGCTTGAAAGTCGAGGCAGTGCAGGGAAAACAGGTTTCCCTGGAATGGACTGAGACATCTGGGGGACTCTGGGAATGGTGGAACGACGCTGGAGTTCCTCTCGCCTTTCCTGTGGAGGTCGCCTCCTCTTGAGATGCGACTGGAACCCCGGGAATTCTTTCCCGAATACGCAGGGAAAGGATCCCTCCTCTCAAGCTAGGAGGCGGAAAGGGGACTCCTCTGGATGTGGGCAGGACTCTCGTCCTTCCTCTCGAGTGGAGACGGGTATGTGGGGGAACTTCTTGAGTTGCAGCAAGGGTGTGAAGGACCCTATATTAGTTCCAGAGTTTACGTGTGATTAGGTTCGAGACGCCTCAGTGGAAATGGGCCTCATCTCGCCTGGAGGGGAGAACCTCCTGGATTTTGTCGAGTTGCAGCAGGTTCTCTTGACTTACGTCGGGGACCTCAGGGACCCGCTCTGGTGGCCTCAGGAAAGGCCAGTCCCCATGCGAGTTGCTCGGGGGCCCTCAGGACTCCTCTCCCGTCGATGCCGGGGCGGAAGATCTTGTGTGGATTCGGTGCCAGAACCTGAGGATTCCTCTCCAGTGCTGACATGGATCTTGGGGTACTTCTGGAGTCTCCCCAGAGGACTCAGTCCTCGTCTCGAGTGGAGGCATGCACGTGCGCTTTCCTCCCGAGCTGTAGCAGCAGTGTCGCGCTTCCCTTCGCGTGGATTAAGGGATCTGTGGCTTTCCCTCGAGGCTTTCCCACGAGGCTTCCCACGAGGCTTTCCCACAGGGCTGTCCCACGTGCCACCGTGGTGTGAGTCGATCATCGGCTTGAAAGTAGAGGCAGTGCAGGGAAAACCGGTTTTCCTGGAATGGACTGAGAGATCTGTGGGACTCTGGGAATGGTGGCACGACCCTGGAGTTCCTCTCGCCTTTCCTGTGGAGAGCGACCTCCTCTTGAGATGCGACGGAAACGCCGGGAAATCTTTCCCGACCACGCAGGGAAAGGATCCCTCCTCTTGAGCTAGGTGTCAGAAAAGGGTCTCCTCCGGATGTGGGCAGGACTCTCGTGCTTCCTCTCGAGTGGAGACGGGTAAGTCGGGGAACTACTTGAGTTGAAGCAAGGGTGTTAAGGACCCTTTGGAAGTTCCAGAGGTTAGGTGTTATTAGCCTCGAGACGCCTCAGCGGAAATGGGCCTCATCTCGCCTGGAGGCGAGAACCTCCTGGATATTCTCGAGTTGTGGCAGGTGCTCTCGACTTACGACGGGGACCTCAGGGACCCGCTCTGGTGGCCTCAGGAAAGTCCAGTCCCCATGCGAGTTGCTCGGGGGCCTCTCGGGGTTCCTCTCCCATCGATGCCGGGGCCTAAGGTCTTGTGTGGAATCGGTGCCGTAACCTGAGCATTCCTCTCCAGTGCTGACATGGATCTTGGGGTTCTTCTGGAGTCTGCCCAAGGGAGTCAGTCCTCGACTCGAGAGGGGGCATGCACGTGCGCTTTCCTCCCCGAGCTGTAGCAGCAGTGTCGCGCTTCCCTTCGCGTGGATAAATTGATCTGTGTCTTTCCCTCGAGGCTTTCCCACAGGGCTGTTCCACGTGCCACTGTAGTGTGACTAGATCCGTCAGCTTGAAGTCGAGGCAGTGCAGGGAAAACAGGTTTCCCTGTAATGGACTGATATATCTGGGGGACTCTGGGAATGGTGGCACGACCCTGGAGTTCCTCTCGCCTTTCCTGTGGAGAGCGCCTCCTCTTTCGGATGCGACGGAACACTGGGAATTCTATCCCGAGCACTCAGGGGAAGGATCCCTTCTCTCGAGATAGGAGGCGCAAACGGGGCTCCTCTGGAATGTGGTCGGGACTCTCGTGCTTCCTCTCGAGTGGAGACGGTATGTCAGGGGAACTTCTTGAGTTGCAGCAAGGGTGTGAAGGACCCTTTCGAAGTTCCAGGGGTTAAGTGTGATTAGCCCTCCGATGGCCTCATCGGAAGTGGGCCTCATCATCCCTGGAGGGGAGAAGCTCCTGGATTTTCTCGAGTTGCGGCAGGTGCTCTCGAACTTACGACGGCGGACCTCAGGTACCAGCTCTGGTGGCCTCAGGAAAGGCCAATCCCCATGCGAGTTGCTCGGGGGCCTCTCGGGATTCCTCTCCCGTGGATGCCGGGGCCTAAGACCTTGTGTGGAGTTGGTGCCGGAACCTGAGGATTCCTCTCCAGTGCTGACATGGATCTTGGGTACTTCTGGAGTCTCCCCAGGGGAGTCAGTCCTCGTCTCGAGTGGGGCGTGCACGTGCGCTTTCCTCGCGAGCTGTAGGAGCAGTGTGGCGCTTCCCTTCGCGTAGTTCAAGGGATCTGTGGCTTTCCCTCGAGGCTTTCCCACGAGGCTTTCCACAGGGCTGTCCACGTGCCACCGTGGTGTGAGTCGATCCTCGGCTTGAAAGTCGAGGCAGGCAGGGAAAAACTGTTTCCTGGAATGGACTGAGACATCTGGGGACTCTGGGAATGGTGGCACGACCCTGGAGTTCCTCTCGCCTTTCCTGTGGAGAGCCCTCCTCTTGAGATGCGACGGAACGCCGGGAATTCTTCCCGACCACGCAGGGAAGGATCCCTCCTCTTGAGTAGAGGGGAAACGGGGCTCCTCTGGATGTGGGCGGGACTCTCGTGCTTCCTCTCGATGGAGACGGTAGTCGGGGAACTACTTGAGTTGCAGCAAGGGTGTGAAGGACCCTTTGGAAGTTCCAGAGGTTAGGTGTGATTAACCACGAGAGCCTCAGCGGAAATGGGCCTCATCTTGGCCTGGAGGGGAGAACCTCCCTGGATTTTTCTGAGTTG
>NW_017194943.1:0-9120 GCF_001704415.2 Capra hircus
GGGGGATGCACGTGCGATTTCCTCCCGAGCTGTAGCAGCAGTGTCGCGCTTCCCCTTCGCTGGATCAAGGGATCAGGCAGGGCTGTTCTTGCCACCGTGGTGTGAGTCGATCCTCAGCTTGAAAGTCGAGGCTGTGCAGGGAAAACACGTTTCCCTGGAATGGACTGAGACATCTGGGGACTCTGGGAATGGTGGCACGACCCTGGAGTTCCTCTCGCCTTTCCTGCGGAGAGCGCCTCTCTTGGATGCGACCGGGAACCCGGGGAATTTTTCCCTACCACGCAGGGAACAGGATTCCCTCCTCTCGAGCTATGAGGCGGAAACGGGGGCACCTCTGGATATGGCGGAACTCATGGTGCTTCCTCTCGAGTGGAGTCGGGTATGTCGGTGGAACTTCTTGAGTTGCAGCAAGGGTGTGAAGGACCCTTTGGAAGTTCCAGAGGTTAGGTGTGATTAGCCTCGAGACGCCTTAGCGGAAATGGGCCTCATCTCGCCTGCAGGGGAGAACCTCCTGGATTTTCTCGAGTTGCGGCAGGTGCTCTCGACTTACGACGGGGACCTCAGGGACCCGCTCTCGTGGCCTCAGTAAAGGCCAAGTCCCCATGCGAGTTGCCACGGGGGCCTCTCGGGATTCCTCTCCCGTCGATGCCGGGACTAAGACCTTGTGTGGAGTCGGTGCCGGAACCTGAGGTTTCCTCTCCAGTGCTGATATGGATCTTGGGGTACGTCTGGAGTCTCCCAAGGGGAGTCAGTCCTCGTCTCTAGTGGGGGCCTGCACGTGCGCTTTCCTCTCCGAGCTGTAGCAGCAGTGTCACTCTTCCCTTCGCATATATCAAGGGATCTGTGGCTTTCCCTCGAGGCTTTTCCACGAGGCGTTCCCACGAGGCTTTCCCACAGGGCTATCCCACGTGCCACCGTCGTGTGAGTCGATCCTCGGCTTGAAAGTCGAGGCAGTGCAGGGAAAACAGGTTTCCCTGGAATGGACTGAGACATCTGGGGGACTCTGGGAATGGTGGCACGACCCTGGAGTTCCTCTTGCCTTTCCTGTGGAGAGCGCCTCCTCTTGAGATGCGAACGGGAACGCCGGGAATTCTTTCCCGACCACGCAGGGACAGGATCATTTCTCTCGAGCTAGAGTAGGAAACGGGGCTCCTCTGGATGTGGGCAGAACTCTCGTGCTTCCTCTCGAGTGGAGACGGGTATGTCAGGGAACTTCTTGAGTTGCAGGAAGGGTGTGAAGGACCCTTTGGAAGTTCCAGATGTTAGGTGTGATTAGACTCTAGACGCCTGAGCGGAAATGGGCCTCATCTCGCCTGGAGGGGAGAACCTCCTGGATTTTCTCGAGTTGCGGCAGGTGCTCTCGACTTACGACGGGGACCTGAGGGACCCGCTCTGGTGGACTCAGGAAAGGCCAATCCCCATGCGAGTTGCTTCGGGGGCCTATCAGGATTCCTCTCCCTCGATGCAGGGGCATAAGATCTTGTGTGGAGTCGGTGCCGGAACCTGAGCATTCCTCTCCAGTGCTGACATGGATCTTGGGGTACTTCTGGAGTCTCCCCAGGGGAGTCAGTGCTCGTCTCTAGTGGGGGCATGCATGTGCGCTTTCCTCCGAGCTGTAGCAGCAGTGTCACACTTCCCTTCGCGTGGATCAAGGGATCAGGGGCTTTCCCTCGAGGCTTTCCGATGAGCTTTCCCATGAGGCTTTCCCACGAGGCTTTCCCACGAGGCTTTCCCACAGGGCTGTCCCACGTGCCACCGTGGTGTGAGTCGATCCTCGGCATGAAAGTCGAGGCAGTGCAGGGAAAACATGTTTCCCTGGAATGGACTGAGACATCTGGGGGACTCTGGGAATGGTGGCACGACCCTGGAGTTCCTCTCGCCTTTCCTTTGGAGAGCGCCTCCTCTTGAGATGCGACGGGAATGCCGGGATTCTTTCCCGAAGACGCAGGGAAAGGATTCCTCCTCTCGAGCTAGGAGGCGGAAACGGGGCTCCTCTGGATGTGGGCGGGACTCTCGTGCTTCCTCTCGAGTGGAGACGGGTATGTCGGAGAACTTCTTGAGTTGCAGCAAGGGTGTGAAGGACCCTTTGGAAGTACCAGAGTTTAGGTGTGATTAGCCTCGAGACGCCTCAGCGGAAATGGGCTTCATCTCGCCTGGAGGGGAGAACCTCCTGGATATTCTCGAGTTGCAGCAGGTCCTCTCGACTTACGATGGGGACCTCAGGGACCCGCTCTGGTGGCCTCAGGAAAGGCCAGTCCCCATGCGAGTTGCTCGGGGGCCTCTCGGCATTCCTCTCCCGTCGATGCCGGGGCCTAAGACCATGTGTGGAGCCGGTGCCGGAACCTGAGCATTCCTCTCCAGTGCTGACATGGATCTTGGGGTACTTCTGGAGTCTCCCCAGGGGAGTCAGTCCTCGTCTCGAGTCGTGGCATGCACGTGTGCTTTCCTCCCGAGCTGTAGCAGCAGTGTCATGCTTCCCATCGAGGGGATCAAGGGATCTGTGGCTTTCCCTCGAGGCTTTCCCTGAAGGCTTTTTCACGAGGCTTTCCCACAAGGCTGTCCCACGTGCCACCGTGGTGTGAGTCGATCCTCGGCTTGAAAGTCGAGGACAGTGCAGAGGAAAACAGGTTTCCCTGGAATGGACTGAGACATCTGGGGGACTCAGGGAATGGTGGCACGACCCTGGAGTTCCTCTCGCCTTTCCTGTGGAGAGCGCATCCACTTGAGATGCGACGGGAATGCCGGGAATTCTTTCCCGACCACGCAGGGAAAGGATCCCTCCCTCGAGCTAGGGGGCGGAAACGGGGCTCCTCTGGATGTGGGCGGGACTCTCGTCCTTCCTCTGGAGTGGAGACGAGTATGTCGGGGAACTTCTTGAGTTGCAGCAAGGGTGTGAAGGACCCTTTGGAAGTTCCAGATGTTAGATGTGATTAGCCTCGAGACGCCTCAGCGGAAATGGGCCTCATCTCGCCTGGAGGGGAGAACCTCCTAGATTTTCTCGAGTTGCGGCATGTGCTCTCGACTTACGACGGGGATCTCAGGGACCCGCTCTGGTGGCCTCAGGAAAGGCCAGTCCCCATGCGAGTTGCTCGCGGGCCTCTCGGGATTCCTCTCCCGTTGAAGCTGGGTCCTAAGACCTTGTGTGGAGTCAGTGCCGGAACCTGAGGATTCCTCTCCAGTGCCGACATGGATCTTGGGGTACTTCTGGAGTCTCCCCAGGGGAGTCAGACCTCGTCTCGACTGAGGGCATGCTCGGGCGCTTTCCTCCCGAGCTGTAGCAGCAGTGTCACGCTTCCCTTCGCGTGGATCAAGGGATCTGTGTCTTTCCCTCGAGGCTTTCCCACGAAGCTTTCCCACGAGGCTTTCCCTCAGGGCTGTCCCACGTGACACCGTGGTGTGAGTCGATCCTCGGCTTGAAAGTCGAGGCAGTGCAGGGAAAACAGGTTTCCCTGGAATGGACTGAGACATCTGGGGACTCTGGGAATGTGGCACGACCCTGGTTTTCCTCTCGCCTTTCCTGTGGGAGCGCCTCCTCTTGAGATGCGACTAGAACGCGGGGAATTCTTTGCCGAACACGCAGGGAAATGATCCCTCCTCTCGAGCTAGGAGGCGGAAACGGGGCTCCTCTGGATGTGGGTGGGACTCTCGTGCTTCCTCTCGAGTGGAGACGGGTATGTCGGGCAACTTCTTGAGTTGCAGAAAGGTTGTGAAGGACCCTTTGGAAGTTCCAGAGGTTAGGTCTGATTAGCCTCGAGACGCCTCAGCACAAATGGGTCTCATCTCGCCTGGAGGGGAGAACCTCCTGGATTTTCTCGAGATGCAGTAGGTGCTGTCGACTTACGACGGCGACCTCAGGGACCCGCTCTGGTGGCCTCATGAAAGGCCAGTCCCCATGCGAGTTGTCTCGGGGACACTCAGGATTCCTCTCCCATCGATGCCGGGCCTAAGATCTTGTGTAGAGTCGGTGCCGGAACCTGAGGATTCCTCTCCAGTGCTGACATGGATCTTGGGGTACTTCTGGAGTCTCTCCAGGGGAGTCAGTCCTCGTCTCGAGTGGGGGCATGCACGTGCGCTTTCCTCCCGAGCTGTAGCAGCAGTGTCGCACTTCCCTTCGCGTGGATCAAGGGATCTGTGGCTTTCCCTCGAGGCTTTCCGACGAGGCTTTTCCACGAGGCTTTCCCACAGGGCTGTCCCTCTTGCCACCGTGGTGTGAGTCGATCCTCAGCTTGAAAGTCGAGGCTGTGCAGGGAAAACACGTTTCCCTGGAATGGACTGAGACATCTGGGGACTCTGGGAATGGTGGCACGACCCTGGAGTTCCTCTCGCCTTTCCTGCGGAGAGCGCCTCTTCTTGGGATGCGACGGGAATACCGGGAATTTTTTCCCTACCACGCAGGGACAGGATCCCTCCTCTCGAGCTATGAGGCGGAAACGGGGCACCTCTGGATATGGCGGAACTATGGTGCTTCCTCTCGAGTGGAGTCGGGTATGTCGGTGAACTTCTTGAGTTGCAGCAAGGGTGTGAAGGACCCTTTGGAAGTTCCAGAGGTTAGGTGTGATTAGCCTCGAGACGCCTTAGCGGAAATGGGCCTCATCTCGCCTGCAGGGGAGAACCTCCTGGATTTTCTCGAGTTGCGGCAGGTGCTCTCGACTTACGACGGGGACCTCAGGGACCCGCTCTCGTGGCCTCAGTAAAGGCAAGTCCCCATGCGAGTTGCACGGGGGCCACTCGGGATTCCTCTCCCGTCGATGCCGGGGACTAAGACCTTGTGTGGAGTCGGTGCCGGAACCTGAGGTTTCCTCTCCAGTGCTGATATGGATCTTGGGGTACGTCTGGAGTCTCCCAAGGGGAGTCAGTCCTCGTCTCTAGTGGGGGCCTGCACGTGCGCTTTCCTCTCGAGCTGTAGCAGCAGTGTCACTCTTCCCTTCGCATATATCAAGGGATCTGTGGCTTTCCCTCGAGGCTTTCCCACGAGGCGTTCCCACGAGGCTTTCCCACAGGGCTATCCCACGTGCCACCGTCGTGTGAGTCGATCCTCGGCTTGAAAGTCGAGGCAGTGCAGGGAAAACAGGTTTCCCTGGAATGGACTGAGACATCTGGGGGACTCTGGGAATGGTGGCACGACCCTGGAGGTCCTCTTGCCTTTCCTGTGGAGAGCGCCTCCTCTTGAGATGCGAACGGGAACGCCGGGAATTCTTTCCCGACCACGCAGGGACAGGATCATTTCTCTCGAGCAAGAGTAGGAAACGGGGCTCCTCTGGATGTGGGCAGAACTCTCGTGCTTCCTCTCGAGTGGAGACGGGTATGTCAGGGAACTTCTTGAGTTGCAGGAAGGGTGTGAAGGACCCTTTGGAAGTTCCAGATGTTAGGTGTGATTAGACTCTAGACGCCTGAGCGGAAATGGGCCTCATCTCGCCTGGAGGGGAGAACCTCCTGGATTTTCTCGAGTTGCGGCAGGTGCTCTCGACTTACGTCGGGGACCTGAGGGACCCGCTCTGGTGGACTCAGGAAAGGCCAATCCCCATGAGAGTTGTTCGGGGGGCCCTATCAGGATTCCTCTCCCCTCGATGCAGGGGCATAAGATCTTGTGTGGAGTCGGTGCCGGAACCTGAGCATTCCTCTCCAGTGCTGACATGGATCTTGGGGTACTTCTGGAGTCTCCCCAGGGGAGTCAGTGCTCGTCTCTAGTGGGGGCATGCATGTGCGCTTTCCTCCCGAGCTGTAGCAGCAGTGTCACACTTCCCTTCGCGTGGATCAAGGGATCAGGGGCTTTCCTCGAGCTTTCCGATGGCTTTCCCGATGAGGCTTTCCCACGAGGCTTTCCCACAGGGCTGTCCCACGTGCCACCGTGGTGTGAGTCGATCCTCGGCATTGAAAGTCGAGGCAGTGCAGGGAAAAGCATGTTTCCCTGGAATGGACTGAGACATCTGGGGGACTCTGGGAATGGTGGCACGACCCTGGAGTTCCTCTCGCCTTTCCTGTGGAGAGCGCCTCCTCTTGAGATGCGACGGGAACGCCGGGAATTCTTTCCCGAACACGCAGGGAAAGGATCCCTCCTCTCGAGCTAGGAGGCGGAAAACGTGGCTCCTCTGGATGTGGGTGGGACTCTCGTGCTTCCTCTGGAGTGGAGACGGGTATGTCGGGGAACTTCTTGAGTTGCAGCAAGGGTGTGAAGGACCCTTTGGAAGTTCCAGAGGTTAGGTGTGATTAGACACGAGACGCCTCAGCGGAAATGGGCCTCATCTCGCCTGGAGGGGAGAACCTCCTGAATTTCCTCGAGTTGCGGCAGGTGCTCTCGCCTTATGATGGGGACCTCCGGGACCCGCTCTGGTGGCCTCAGGAAAGGCCAGTCCCCATGCGAGTTGTTCGGGGGCCTCTCGGGATTCCTCTCCTTTCGATGCCGGGGCCTAAGACCTTGTGTGGAGACGGTGCCGGAACCTGAGGATTAATCTCCAGTGCCGACATGGATCTTGGGGTATTTCTGGAGTCTCCCCAGGGGAGTCAGTCCTCGTCTCCAGTGGGGGCATGCACGTGCGCTTTCCTCCCGAGGTGTAGCAGCAGTGTCACGCTTCCATAGGCGTGGATCAAGGGATCTGTGACTTTCGCTTGAGGCTTTCCCACGAGCATTTCCCACGAGGCTGTCACACAGGGCTGTCCCACGTGCCAACGTGGTGTGAGTCGATCCTCGGCTTGAAAGTCAAGGCAGTGCAGGGAAAACAGGTTTCCCTGGAATGGACTAAGACATCTGGGGGACTCTGGGAATGGTGGCACGACCCTGGAGTTCCTCTCGCCTTTCCTATGGAGAGCGCCTCCTCTTGAGATGCGACGGGAACGCCGGGAATTCTTTCCCAACCACACAGGGAAAGGATCCCTCCTCTCGAGCTAGGAGGCGGAAAAGTGGCTCCTCTAGATGTGGGTGGGACTCTCCTGCTTCCTCTCGAGTGGAGACGGATATGTCGGGAATTTCTTGAGTTGAAGCAAGGGTGTGAAGGACCCTTTGGAAGTTCCAGAGGTTAGGTGTGATTAGACTCGAGACGCATCAGCGGGAAAAGGGCCTCTTCTCGCCTGGAGGGGAGAACCTCCTGGAGTTTCCTCGAGTTGCGGCAGGTGCTCTCGACTTACGACGGGGACCTCAAGGACCCGCTCTGGTGGACTCAGGAAAGGCCAGTCCCCATGCGAATTGCTCGTAGGCCTCTCGGGATTCCTCCCATCAATGCCGGGGGCCTAAGATCTTGTGTGGAGTCGGTGTCGGAACCTGAGGATTCCTCTCAATTGCTGCCATGGATCTTGGGGTACTTCTGGAGTCTCCCCAGGGGAGTCAGTCCTCGTCTCGATTCGGGGCATGCACGTGCGCTTTCCTCCGGAGCTGTAGCAGCAGTGTCGTGCTTCCCTTCGCGTGGATCAAGGGATCTGTGGCTTTCCCTCGAGGCTTTCCCACGAGGCTTTCCGACAGGGCTGTCCCACGAGCCACCGTGGTGTGAGTCGATCCTCGGCTTGCAAGTCGAGGCAGTGCAGGGAAAGCAGGTTTCCCTGGAATGGACTGAGATATCTGGGGGACTCAGGGAATGGTGGCACGACTCCTGGAATTCCTCTCGCCTTTCCTGTGGAGAGCGCCTCCTCTTGAGATGAGACGGAAACGCCGGGAATTCTTTCCCGATCATGCAGGGAAAGGATCCCTCCTCTCGAGCTAGGAGGCGGAAACGGGGCTCCTCTGGATGTGGCGGGACTCTCGTGCTTCCTCTCGAGTGGAGACGGGTATGTCGGGGAACTTCTTGAGTTGCAGGCAAGGGTGTGAAGGACCCTTTGGAAGTTCCAGAGGTTAGGTGTGATTAGCCTACGAGACGCCTCAGCGGAAATGGGCCTCATCTCGCCTGGAGGGGAGAACCTCCTGATTTTCTCGAGTTGCGGCAGGTGCTCTCGACTTTCGACGGGGACCTCCAGGGACCCGCTCTGGTGGCCTCAGGAAAGGCCAGTCCCCATGCGAGTTGCTCGGGGGCCTCTCGGGATTCCTCTCCCGTTCGATGCTGGGGCCTAAGACCTTGTGTGGAGATCGGGTGCCGGAACCTGAGGATTCCTCTCCAGTGCTGACATGGATCTTGGGGTACTTCTGGAGTCTCCCCAGGGGAGTCAGTCCTCGTCTCGAGTGGGGGCATGCACGTGCGCTTTCCTCCCGAGCTGTAAAGCAGCAAGTGTCACGCTTCCTTCGGCGTGGATCAAGGGATCTGTGGCTTTCGCTTGAGGCTTTCCCACCGAGCTTTCCCACAGAGGCTGTCCCACAGGGCTGTCACCGTGCACGTGGTGTGAGTCGATCCTCGCTTGAAAGTCAGAGGCAGTGCAGGGAAAACAGGTTTCCCTGGAATGGACTGAGACATCTGGGGGACTCTGGGAATGGTGGCACGACCCTGGAGTTCCTCTCGCCTTTCCTGTGGAGAGCGCCTCCTCTTTGAGATGCGACGGGAACGCCGGGAATTCTTTCCCACCACCAGGGAAAGGATCCCTCCTCTCGAGCTAGGAGGCGGAAAAGTGGCTCCTCTAGGATGTGGTGGGACTCTCGTGCTTCCTCTCGAGTGGAGACGGGTATGTCGGGAATTTCTTGAGTTGAAGCAAGGGTGTGAAGGACCCTTTGGAAGTTCCAGAGGTTAGGTGTGATTAGACTCGAGACGCCTCAGGGGAAAAGGGCCTCATCTCGCCTGGAGGGGAGAACCTCCTGATTTTCTCGAGTTGCGGCAGGTGCTCTCGATTACGACGGGGACCTCAAGGGACCCGCTCTGGTGGACTCAGGAAAGGCCAGTCCCCATGCGAAATTGTTTCGTCGGGCCTCTCGGGATTCCTCCATCAATGCCGGGGCCATAAGACTTGTGTGGAGTCAGTGTCGGAACCTGAGGATTCCTCTCATTGCTGACATGGATCTTGGGGTACTTCTGGAGTCTCCCCAGGGAGTCAGTCCTCGTCGCGATTGGGGCATGCACGTGCGCTTTCCTCCGGAGCTGTAGCAGCAAGTGTCACGCTTCCCTTCGCGTGGATCAAGGATCTGTGGCTTTCCTCGAGGCTTTCCCACGAGGCCTTGCCGACGAGGGCTGTCCCACGAGCACCGTGGTGTGAGTCGATCCTCGGCTTGCA
>NW_017194944.1:0-9119 GCF_001704415.2 Capra hircus
TTTTCCCTCGAGGCTTTCCCACGAGGCTTCCCACAGGGCTGTCCCACGTGTGGTGGTGTGAGTCGATCCTCGGCTTGAAAGTCGACGCAGTGCAGGGAAAACAGTTTTCCCTGGAATGGACTGAGACATCTCGGGGACTCTGGGAATGGTGGCACGACCCTGGAGTTCCTCTCTCGGCTTTCCGGTGGAGCGCCTCCTCCCGAGATGCGACGGGAACGCCGGGAATTCTTTCCGACCACGGCAGGGAAAGGATCCCCCCGCTCGAGGAGCGGAAACGGGGCTGCTCTGGATTTGGGCGGGACTCTCGTGCTTCCTCTCGAGTGAGACGGGTATGTCGGGGAACTTCTTGAGTTGCAGCAAGGGTGTGAAGGACCCTTTGGAAGTTCGAGAGGTTAGGTGTGATTAGAAGCGAGACTCCTCAGCAGAAATGGGCCTCATCTCGCCTGGAGGGGAGAACCCCCTGGATATTCTCTATTTTGCGGCAGGTGCTCTCGACTTTCGACTGGGACCTCAGGGACCCGCTCTGGTGGCCTCAGGAAAGGCCAGTCCCCATGCAGTTGCTCGGGGGCTCTCGGGATTCCTCTCCCGTCGATGCCCGGGCCTGAGACCTTGTGTGGAGTCTGTGCCGGAACCTCAGGATTCCTCTCCAGTGCTGACATGGATCTTGGGTACTTCTGGAGTCTCCCAGGGGAGTCATTCCTCGTCGCGAGTGGGGACATGCACGTGGGTTTTCCTCCCGAGCTGTAGTAGCAGTGTCGCGCTTCCCTTCGCGTGGATCAAGGGATCTGTGGCTTTCCCTCGAGGCTTTCCCACTAGGCTTTCCCACGAGGCTTTCACACAGAGCTCTCCCCACGTGCCACCGTGGTGTGAGTCGATGCTCGGTTTGAAAGTCGAGGCAGTGCAGGGACAAAAGTATTCCCTGGAATGGACTGAGACATCTGGGGGACTCTGGGAATGGTGGCACGACCCTGGAGTTCCTCTCGCCTTTCCTGTGGTTAGCGCCTCCTCTTGAGATGCGACGGAAAAGCCGGCAATTCTTTCCCGAGCACGCAGTGAAAGGATCCCTCCTCTCGAGCTAGGAGGCGGTAACGGGGCTCCTCTGGATGTGGGCGGGATTCTCGAGCTTCCTCTCGAGTGGAGACGGTTATGTCGGGGAACTTCTTGAGTTGCAGCAAGGGTGTGAAGGACCCTTTGGAAGTTCCAGAGGTTAGGTGTGAATAGCCTCGAGACTCCCTCAGCGGAAATGGGCCTCATCTCGCCTGGAGGGGAGAACCTCCTGGATTTTCTCGAGTTGCGGCGGGTGCTCTCGTCTTATGATGGGGACGACAGGGACCCTCTTTGGCCTCAGAAAGGCCAGTTCCCATGCTAGTTGCATGGGGGCCTCGGGGATTCTCCCGTCGATGCTGGGGCCTAAGACCTTGTGGGGAGTCAGTGCCGGGGAGAGGATTCCTCTGCAGTGCTGGATCTTGGGGTACTTCTGGAGTCTCCCCAGGGGAGTCAGTCCTCGTCTCGACTGGGGCATGCACGTGCGCTTTCCTCCTGAGCTGTAGCAGCACTGTCGCGCTTGCATGGATCAAGGGATCTGTGGCTTTCCCACGAGGCTTTCCCAAGAGGCTTTCCCACGAGGCTTTCCCTGTCCCACGAGACACCGTGATGTGAGTCGATCCTCGGCTAGAAAGTCGAGGCACTGCAGGGAAAACAGGTTTTCCCTGGAATGGACTGAGACATTTGGGGGCCCTGGGGTGGCACGACCCTGGAGTTCCTCTCGCCTTTCCTGTGGAGAGCGCCTCCTCTTGAGATGCGACGGGAACGCCGGGAATTCTTTCCCGACCACGCAGGGAAAGGATCCCTCCTCTCGAGCTAGGAGGCGGAAACGGGGCTCCTCTGGATGTGGGCGGGACTCTCGTGCTCCCTCTCGAGTGAAGACGGGTACGTCGGGCAACTTCTTGAGTTGCAGCAAGGGTGTGAAGGACCCTTTGGAAGTTCCAGAGTCCAGGTTGATTAGCCTCGAGACGCCTCAGCGGAAATGGGACTCATCTCGCCTGCAGGGGAGAACCTCCTGGATTTTTTCGAGTTGTGGCAGGAGCTCTCGTCTTACGACGGGGACCTCAGGGATCCGCTCTGGTGGCCTCAGGAAAGGCCAGTCCCCATGCGAGTTGTTCGGGGCCTCTCGGGATTCCTCTCCCGTCGATGCTGGGGCCTAGGACCTTGTGTGGAGTCAGTGAGGGAACCTGAGGATTCCTCTCCAGTGCTGACATGGATCTTGGGGGTATTTCTGGAGTCCCCCCAAGGGGTTAGGCCACGTCTCGAGTGGGGGGCATGCACGTGCGCTTTCCTTCCGAGCTGTAGCAGGCAGTGTCGCGCTTCCCTTCGCGTGGGTCAAGGGATCTTGGCTTTCCCTCGAGGCTTTACCACAAGGGCTGGTCCCACGTGCCACCATGGTGGTGAGTCGATCCTCGGCTTGAAAGTCGAGGCAGTGCAGGGAAAACAGGTTTCCCTGGAATGGACGGAGACATCCGGGAGACTCTGGGAATGTGGCACGACCCTAGAGTTCCTCTCGCCTTTCCTGTGGAGAGCGCCTCCTCTTGAGATGCGACGGGAACGCCGGGAATTCTTTCCCAACCACGCAGGGAAAGAATCCCTCCTCTTGAGCTCGGAGGGGGAAACGGGGCTCCTCTGGATGTGGGTGGAACTCTCGTGCTTCCTCTCGAGTGGAGACGGGTATGTCGGGGAACTTCTTGAGTTGCAGCAAGGGTGTGAAGGACCCTTTGGAAATTCCAGAGTTTAGGTGTGAATAGCCTCGAGACGCCTCAGCGGAAATGGGCCTCATCTCGCCTGGAGGGAGAACCTCCTGGATTTTCTCGAGTTGCGGGCAGGTGCTCTCGGCTTACGACGGGGACCTCAGGGACCCGCTCTGGTGGCCTCAGGAAAGACCAGTCCCATGCGAGTTGCTCGGGTGCCTCTGGGGATTCCTCTCCCGTCGATGCCGGGGCAAAAGACCTTGTGTGGAGTCGTTGCCGGAAACTGAGGATTCCTCTCCAGTGCAGACATGGAACTTGGGGTACTTCTGGAGTTTCCCCAGGTGAGTCAGTCCTCGTCTCGAGTGGGGGCATGCATGTGCGCTTTCCTCCCGAGCTGTAGCAGCAGTGTCACGCTTTCCTTCGCGTGGATCAAGGGATCAGGGGCTTTACCTCGAGGCTTTCCCACGAGGCTTTCCCTCGAGGCTTTTCCACAGGGCTGTCCCACGTGCCACCGTGGTGTGAGTCGATCCTCGGCTTGAAAGTCGAGGCAGTGCTGGGAAAACAGGTTTCCCTGGAATGGACGGAGCCATCTGGAGGACTCTGGGAATGTGGCACGACCCTGGAGTTCCTCTCCGCCATTCTCTGGAGAGCGCCTCCTCTTGAGATGCGACGGGAATGCCGGAAAATCTTTCCCGACCACGCAGGGAAAGGATCCCTCCTCTTGAGCTCGGAGGGGGAAACTGGGCTCCTCTGGATGTGGGTGGAACTCTCGTTCTTCCTGTCGAGTGGAGACGTGTATGTCGGGGAACTTCTTGAGTTGCAGCAAGGGTGTGAAGGACCCTTGGAAGTGCCAGAGGTTAGGTGTGAATAGCCTCGAGACGCCTCAGCGGAAATGGGCCTCATCTCGCCTGGAGGGGAGAACCTCCTGGATTTTCTCGGAGTTGCGGCAGGTTCTCTCGACTTACGACGGGGACCTCAGGGACCCGCTCTGGTGGCCTCAGGAAAGGCCAGTCCCCATGCGAGTTGCTCGGGGGCCTCTCAGGATTCTTCTCCCTTCGATGCCGGGGCCTAAGATCTTGTGTGGAGTCGGTCCCGGAACCTGAGGATTCCTCCCCAGTGCTGACATGGATCTTGGGGTACTTCTGGGCTCTCCCCAGGGGAGTCAGTCCTCGTTTCGAGTGGGGGTATTCACGTGAGCTTTCCTCCCGAGCTGTAGCAGCAGTGTCGCGCTTCCATTCGCCTGGATCAAGGTATCTGTGGATTTCCCTCTAGGCTTTCCCACGAGGCTTTCCCACGAGTATTTCCCACAGGGCTGTCCTACGTGCCACCGTGGTGTGAGTAGATCCTCGGCTTGAAAGTCGAGGCAGTGCAGGGAAAACAGGATTCCCTGGAATGGACTGGAGACATCTGGGGGACTCTGAGAATGCTTCACGACCCTGGAGTTCCTCTCGCCTTTCCTGTGGAGAGCGCCTCCTCTTAAGATGCGACGGGAACACCGGGAATTCTTTCCCCACCACGCAGGGAAAGGATCCCTCCTCTCGAGCTAGGAGGCAGAAACGGGGCTCCTCTGGATGTGGGCGGGACTCTCGTGCTTCCTCTCGAGTGGAGATGGGTATGTCGGGGATCTTCTTGAGTTGCAGCAAGGGTGTGAAGTACCCTTTGGAAATTCCAGAGGTTTAGGTGTGATTAGCCTCGAGACGCCTTAGCGGAAATGTGCCTCATTTCGCCTGGAGGGGAGAACCGCCTGGACGTTCTCGAGTTGCGGCAGGTGGCTCTCGACTTACGACAGGGACCTCAGGGACCCGCTCTGGTGGCCTCAGGAAAGGCCAGTCCCCAAGCGAGTAGCTCGCAGGCCTCTCGGATTCCTCTCCCGTCGATGCCGGGCCAAAGATCTTGTGTGGAATCGGTGCCAGAACCTGAGGATTCCTCTCCAGTGCAGACATGGATCTTGGGGTACTTCTGGTGTCTCCCCAGGGTAGTCAGTCCTCGTCTCGAGTGGGGGCATGCACGTGTGCTTTCCTCCCGAGCTCTAGCAGCAGTGTCGTGCTTCCCTTCGCGTGGATCAAGGGATCTGTGGCTTTCCCTCGTGGCTTTCCCACGAGTCTTTCCCACGAGGCTTTCCCAAAGGGCGGTCCCACGAGGCTTTCCCACAAGGCTTTCCCACAGGCTGTCCCACGTTCCACCGTGGTGTGAGTCGATCCTCGGCTTGAAAGTCGAGGCAGTGCAGGGAAAACAGGTTTCCCTGGAATGGACGGAGACATCTGGGGGACTCTGGGAATGGTGGTAGGACCCTGGAGTTCCTCTCGCCTTGCCTGTGGAGAGCGCCTCCTCTTGAGATGCGACGGAAACGCCCTGAATTCTTTCCCGAGCACGCAGGGAATGGATCCCTCCTCTCGAGCTAGGAGGCGGAAATGGGGCTACTGTGGATGTGGGTGAGATTCTCGTGCTTCCTCTCGATTGGAGACGGGTATGTCGGGGAACGTCTTGAGTTGCAGCAAGGGTGTGAAAGACCCTTTGGAAGTTCCAGAGGTTAGGTATGATTAGCCTCAAGACGCCTCAGCGGAATGAGCCTCATCTCGCCTGGAGGGGAGAACCTCCTGGATTTTCTCGAGTTGCGGCAGGTGCTCTCGACTTACGACGGGGACCTCAGGGACCCGCTCTGGTAGCCTCAGTAAAGGCCAGTCCCCATGCGAGTTGCTCGGGGGCCTCTCGGGATTCTTCTCCCTTCGATGCCGGGGCCTAAGATCTTGTGTGGAGTGGGTGCCGGAACGTGAGGATTCCTCTCCAGTGCTGACATGGATCTTGGGGTACTTCTGGAGTCTCCCCAGGGCAGTCAGTCCACTACTCGAGTGGGGGCATGCAGGTGCACATTTCTCCCGAGCTGTAGCAGCTGTGTCGCGCTTCCCTTCACGTGGATAAAGGGATCTGTGGCTTTCCCTCGAGGCTTTCCCAAGAGGCTTTCCCACGAGGCTTTCCCACAGGGCTGTCCCACGTGCCACCGTGGTGTGAGTTGATCCTCGGCTTGAAAGTCGAGGCAGTGCAGGGAAAACAGGTTTCCCTGGAATGGACTGAGACCTCTAGGGGACTTTAGGAATCGTAGCACGATCCTGGAGTTCTTCTCGCCTTTCCTGTGGAGAGCACCTCCTCTTGAGATGCTACGGGTACGCCGGGAATTCTTTCCCGAACACGCAGGGAAAGGATCCCTCCTCTCAAACTAGGAGGCGGAAACGGGGCTCCTCTGTATGTGGGCGGGACTCTCGTGTTTCCTCTCGGGTGGAGTTGGGTATGTAGGGGAACTTCTTGAGTTGCAGCAAGGGTGTGAAGGACCCTTTGGAAGTTTCAGAGGTTAGGTGTGATTAGCTTCGAGATGCCTCAGGGGAAATGGGCCTCATTTCGCCTGGAGGGGAGAACCTCCTGGATTTTCTCTAGTTGCAGCAGGTGCTCTAAACTTACCACGGGGACATCAGGGACCTGTTCTGGTGGCCTCAGAAAAGGCCAGTCCACATGTGAGTTGCTTGGGGCCTCTCGGGATTCCTCTCCCGACGATGCTGGGGCCTAAGACCTTGAGTGGAGTCGGTGCCGGAACCTGAGGATTCCTCTCCAGTGCTGACATGGATCTTGGGGTACTTCTGGTATCTCCCCAGGGGAGTCAGTCCTCGTCTCGGGTGGGGGCATGCACGTGCGCTTTCCTCCCGAGCTGAAGCAGCAGTGTCACGCTTCCCTTCGCGTGGAACAAGGGATCTGTGGCATTCCCTCGAGGCTTTCCCACGAGGTTTCCCACGAGGCTTTTCCACAGGGCTGTCCCACGTGCCACCATGGTGTGAGTCGATCCTCGGCTTGAAAGTCAAAACAGTGCAGGGAAAACAGGTTTCCCTGGAATGGACTGAGACATCTGGGGGACTCTGGGAATGGTGGCATGGCCCTGGAGTTCTTCTCGCCTTTCCTGTGGAGAGCGCCTCCTCTTGAGATGCGACGGGAACGCCGGGAATTCTTTCCCGAGCACGCAGGGAAAGGATCCCTCCTCTCGAGCTAGGAGGTGGAAACGGGGCTCCTCTGGATGTGGTCGGGACTCTCGTGCTTCCTCTCGAGTGGAGACGGGTATATCGGGGAACTTCTTGAGTTGCAGCAAGGGTGTGAAAGACCCTTTGGAAGTTCCAGAGGTCTGGTGTGATTAGCCTCAGGACGCCTCAGCGGAAATGGGCCTCATCTCGCCTGGAAGGGAGAACCTCCTGGATTTTCTCGAGTTGTGGCAGGTGCACTAGACTTACGACGGGGACCTCAGGGACGCGCTCTGGTGGCCTCGGGAAAGGCCATTTCCTTGCGAGTTACTCGGGGGCCTTTCGGGATTCCTCTCCCGTCGATGCCAGGGCCTAAGACCTTGTGTGGAGTCGGTGCCAGAACCTGAGGATTCCTCTCCAGTGCTGACATGGATCTTGGGCTACTTCTGGAGTCTCCCCAGGGGAGTCAGCCCTCGTCTCGAGTTGGGCATGCAAGTGCACTTTCCTCCCGAGCTGTAGCAGCACTGTAACGCTTCCCTTCGCGTGGAAACAGGGATCTGTGGCATTCCCTTGAGGCTTTCCCACGAGGCTTTCCCACGAGGGTTTCCCACAGGGCTGTCCCACGTGCCACCGTGGTGTGAGTCGATCCTCAGCTTGAAAGTCGAGGCAGTGCAGGGAAAACAGGTTTCCCTGGAATGGACTGAGATATCTAGGGGACTCTGGGAATGGTGGCACGACCCTGGAGTTCCTCTCGCCTTTCCTATGGAGAGCGCCTCCTCTTGAGATGCGACGGGAACACCAGGAAATTTTTCCCGAGCACGCAGGGAAAGGATCCCTCCTCTCGAGCTAGGAGGCGGAAACGGGGCTCCTCTGGATGTGGGCGGGACTCTCGTGCTTCCTCTCGAGTGGAGACGGGTATGTCGGGGAACTTCTTGAGTTGCAGCAAGGGTGTGAAGGACCCTTTGGAAGTTCCAGAGGTTAGGTGTGATTAGCCTCGAGACGCCTCAGCGGAAATGGGCCTCATCTAGCCTGGAGGGGAGAACCTCCTGGATTTTCTCGAGTTGCGGCAGGTGCTCTCGACTTACGATGGGGACTTCAGGGACGCGCTCTCGTGGCCTCAGGAAAGGCCAGTCCCCATGCGAGTTGCTCGAGGGCCTCTCGGGATTCTTCTCCCGTCCATGCTGGGGCCTAAGACCTGCTGTGGACTCAGTGCCGGAACCTGAGGATTTCTCTCCAGTGCAGACATGGATCTTAGGGTACTTCTGGAGTCTCCCCAGGGCAGTCAGTCCTCGTCTCGAGTCGGGGCATGCACGTGCGCTTTCCTCCCGAGCTGTAGCAGCAGTGTCGCGCTTCCCTTCGCGTGGATCAAGGGATCTGGGTCTTTCCCTCAAGGCTTCCTCACGAGGCTTTCCCACAGGGCTGTCCCACGTGCCACGGTGGTGTGATTCGATCCTCGGCTTGAAAGTCGACGCAGTGCAGGGAAAACAGTTTTCCCTGGAATGGACTGAGACATCCAGAGGATTCTGGGAATGGTGGCTCGACCGTGGAGTTCCTCTCGCCTTTCCTGTGGAGCCCGCCTCCTCTTGAGATGTGACGGGAACACCGGGAATTCTATCCCGACCACGGAGGGAAAGGATCCCTGCTCTCGAGCTAGGAGGCGGAAACGGGGCTCCTCTGGATGTGGGCGGGACTCTCGTGCTTCCTCTGAGTGGAGACGGGTATGTCGGGGTAACTTCTTGAGTTGGCAGTAGGGTGTGAAGGACTCTTTGGAAGTTCCAGATGTAAGGTGTGATTAGCCTCGAGATACCTCAGCGGAAATGGGAATCAGCTCGCCTGGAGGGGAGAACCTCCTGGATTTTCTCGAGTTGCAGCAGGTGCTCTCGACTTACGACAGGGACCGCAGGGACCCACTGTGGTGGCCTCAGGAAAGATCAGTCCCCATGCAAGTTGTTCTGGGGCCTCTCGGGATTCCTCTCACGTCGATGCAGGGGCCTAAGACCTTGTGTGGAGTCGGTGCCGGAACCTGAGGATTCCTCTCCAGTGCTGACATGGATCTTGGGGTACTTCTGGAGTCTCCCCAGGGGTGTCAGTCCTCGTCTCGAGTGGGGCCATGCACGTGCGCTTTCCTCCCGAGCTTTAGCAGCAGTGTCACGCTTCCTTCGCGTGGATCAAGGGATCTGTGGATTTCCCTCGAGGCTTTCCCACGAGGCTTTCCCACAGGGCTGCCCCACGTGCCACTGTGGTGTGAGTCGATACTCGGCTTGAAAGTCGAGGCAGTGCAGGGAAACCAGGTTCCCTGGAATGGACTGAGACATCTGGGGACTCTGGCAATGGTGGCACGAACCTGGAGTTCCTCTCGCTTTTCTCTGGAGAGGCGCCT
>NW_017194945.1:0-9118 GCF_001704415.2 Capra hircus
CCGCGGAGGTGCGGGCCCTCAGGCTCCACGTGAGAAAAGCCCCAAATGCAAATTTGCTGCCAGTCCAGACGCTGGCCCCTCAGGTCTCTGGCCGGAGCCTTGGGCTCCAGGCAACTCAAAGCCCTCGGGGTGGCACTCTGGGACTGCTGTAGGGAAAGGATGCCAAGAGCCCACGGAGGAGTTGGGGAGGGGCATGGGGGAAACGGAGGCGAGGACAGCGAGGGATCTAGGTGGAGGCGCTGGAGAGAGCGTCTGGTGTCCCGGAATGCCTCGGAGGAGCCAGCGGGGGACAGTCGAGGACCAGGGACCTGTGGAATGTGAAAAGGCGGGAAAATCTCAGAGCAAGGCAGGCTGGGAAAGGGGGCGTTGGTGGCCAATTCAAAGGGACCTAGGGGCGTTTCCTGGGCGGTGAGTTCCCTTGGCACTGCTGAGGGCCCCTGATTGATCCACTCGGGGTTGAACCCACCCCCCGCTGCGAGGGAGGGCCACAAACCAAAGCCCCGAACTGCCCGCCCACCCCAACGGGGATCTTGGCGGTCCAGGGCACAGCCGTGCCCGGGAAAAGCCCACTCGCTCCACGGGACTCCGTCCAGGGTCTCTGCTTGGAAAGAGGCCAGGGGCGGCCCCCTCCATCTACCCACCCAAACCCCTATTGACGTCAATGGTGGCGGAGACGCCTCCCGTTCTCCAGAGTCCTGAGCTGCTGGGTCCCCGCCCACTCGGCCAGCAGTCTGCAGCGTGCCCGTGTGCCTCTCCCACCATGGCTTCGTCCGGCTCCTCAGCACCTCAAGCGGTACGTTTGCCCTCGGTCCCTGTGGTCGGATCACATCTCAGGGGATTTGCGGGTGGCCTGGGCAAGGGCTCTCGGCCAATGTGTTGACCCCCCTCCCACCCGAGAACGGCTGGGACCCATCGGCCAGGCCCGGGGTTCCGAGGCGTCAGGTGTGCCCAAATTCGGAGGGCGTGGCATCGTTCGTTCATCTTGCTCCTTTGGCACACACATGGCTTCTCCGTTCTCTTTTCTGGGAAGACAGTGTTGTTTCAGGGGGCGTGCTGCGGGGGGCGGGGGCCGGGGTTGGGGGTGGTGGGAGCGGGTGCTTGCTGGGATGAGGCCCTTTATCCTCACATCTTCATGTGGGAATGGGAGTCGGGGAGCTCTGTGGCCTTGCTGCCTTCAGTGGCTTCCTCTGCACAGGGGCCTAGTGGCTTCTGCCTTTTGTCAGGCGTTACGGGGTTTGGGCGTCGCTTTGGTGGCCTTGGCCTTTGCCTTGGCCTGGGCCTTGGCCTTGCCTTGGCGTTGCGTTGCCCTTGTTGGTCTTGGCTTGCCTTGCCCTGCCCTTGAACTTGAACTTGACCTTTGACCTTGAACTTGACCTTGACCTTGACCTTGAACTTGCTTGACCTTGACCTTGAACTTGAACTTGAAAACTTGAAACTTGAACTTGAACTTGACTTGAACTTGAACTTGAACTTGACCTTGACTTGAAACTTGAACTTTGACTTTGAACTTGAACTTGAACTTGAACTTGAACTTGACTTGAACTTTGACCTTGAACTTGAACTTGACCTTGACCTTGACCTTGAACTTGAAACTTGAACTTGAACTTGAACTTGAACTTACCTTGAACTTGAACTTGACCTTGACCTTGACCTTGAACTTCACTTTGAACTTGAACTTGACCTTGACCTTGACCTTGACCTTGACTTGACCTGAACTTGACTTGACCTTGAACCTTGAAGAACTTGATCTTGAGCTTGAACTTGAACTTGAACTTGAACTTGAACTTGAACCTTGAAACCTTGACCTTGACTTGAACTTGACCTTGAGGGAGACCTCGAGATTTGCTCAGAGCACCGGAGGTCCAGAAGCAGGGCCCTGTATCTCCCCTTCCCTTTGTGATCATTGCAAAGACATTCCTAGCTGATAGCGGGAGTGCCCCTGAAGAAGCAAGCAGTGGAGTGTGTTTGACACGACTGTGTGCCTTCCTGGCCTCAGCTCCACAAGGGGCCTTTCCTCTCGAAGTAGGCCCCATGTCCCCTTGGGGAGGGTGTCATGCCTCTTTTCTCCTCACTGCCAAAGGGTGGAGCCAAGCTCGCTCTGTCAGAGGTACAAAAACAGCAATTGAATGGATTTTCAAGCTCTTGCTAGGCTGCACCCTTTCAGGGCCCACTTTACTGAAACAGGTGCTCTGTGGCCCCTGGTTGGGTATGCAGGTTCACAAACAGGGTGAGATCCTGTCCAAGCCAAGAATTTTCCTGAAAGACCTAGGCTCACTAGAGCTCTCCTCCAGAGCAAAGGGGATAGAGGAGATGTATGGAGGAGTCTTTGCCTTTCCCTGTGAG
Organism: Capra hircus; assembly: GCF_001704415.2. Taxonomy (NCBI): domain Eukaryota; kingdom Metazoa; phylum Chordata; class Mammalia; order Artiodactyla; family Bovidae; genus Capra; species Capra hircus. The sequence continues at coordinate 2,344 of NW_017194945.1, forward strand.
TGTGGGGCTACTCCCTACGGCCCCAAGCTCAGGGATAACTGCCTCTAAGAAAGGAATGGCAAGAAGCGCTATTCTTGGAGGTTGGGACAGGGAGTTCGCAGCATGTGGGGAAAGAAAGACTTCTTCGGGAAGAAGAGGCAACCACCGGGGGTGTGTTTGCAAGCCTCTATTTGGAAGGAACAGGTTTGCTTATACAACTCAAGACCTCCAGATCTGCTCAGAGGACTGAAGTTCCAGAGACAGGGCCATGTATCTCCCCCTTCCCTTTGAGATCCTTGCAAAGACATTCCTAGCAGATCGTGGGAGTGCCCATGAAGAAGCAAGCAGCGGGAGTGTGCTTGACATCACTGGCTGCCTACCTGGGCTCAGCTCCTCAAGGGGCCTTTCTCTCCTGGTAGGCCTATGTCCCCTTTGGGAGAGGGTGGTGCCCTCTTCCCTCCACACTGCCAAAGGGTGGAGGTGGAGCAAACTCGTTCTCTCCGAGGTAAAAAAAAAAAAGACAAATTGGATGGATTTTTAAGCTCCTATGCTGCACCCCTCCAGGACCCACTCGAGCAAAACAGGTGCCTGTGGCCCCTAGGTCGGGTATGCAGGTTCACACACTGGGTGGGATCCCGTCAAAGCCAAGAATTTTCCTGACAGACCTAGGCTCACTAGAGCTCTCCTCCAGAGGAAAGGGGACAGAAAAGACGTGTGTGTGGAGGTGGCTCTGCCTTTCCAGGTCCCAATCTCAGGGATAACTGCCCCTAAGAAAGGAACTGCTGCTGCTGCTGCTGCTAAGTTGCTTCAGTCGTGTTCGACTCTGTGCGACGCCATAGACGGTAGCCCACTAGGCTCCCCCGTCCCTGGGATTCTCCAGGCAAGAACAGTAAGTGGGTTGCCATTGCCTTCTCCAATGCATGAAAGTGAAAATGAAAGTGCAGTCGCTCAGTCGTGTCCGACCCTCAGCGACCCCACGGACTGCAGCCTACCAGGCTTCTCCGTCCATAGGATTTTCTGAAAGGAACTGCAAGAAGCGCTTTTCCAGGAGGCTGGGAAAGGGAGTTCGCAGGATGTGGGGAAAGAGAGCCTCCTTCGGGAAGAATAGGCGGCCACTTGTTTTGTGTTGCAAACCTCTATTTGGAAGGAACAGGTTAGCTTATACAAAGGGAGACCTCCAGATCTGCTCAGAGGACCAAAGTTGCAGAGGCAGGTCGGTGTATTTTCCCTTCACTTTGCGATCCTTGCAAAGACATTCCTTGCTGATAGATGATTCAGCAAGGGCCTTTGAGACTGTTGTTTTCTTTCCTAGGTTCAAAGATTCCTTCAGTTCCTAATATAGATATCCTAGAAATTATCTGACATCCGTGAAAATCTGATATGTCCTGGTCAAATGCTGTCAGTTATAATTCCAGTTATCATATTAAAGCATTTCAAGTCGCAGCAGTGACCAGATTACATTGTCAATTTCTATTTAATCAGGTTTTAACCATGTCCTCTATGGTTTCACACTGATGCCTTTGCAGAAATACTGCTACTTCAAGATATATGGAATATACTTTTTTAAGCTTACCGATAATTTGTTTGTTTGTTTGTTTGTCTTCTGGTAAGCTGGTACCAGATGGAATTTAGTCTCCTCTCTAGGTTAAGAGAACAAAGTTTTCTTAGAATGCAATTTTTGATAACAGACTATGGATTTCTTTACCTTTCATTGATTTATAATTGTTTTCATCATCTGTTTTTTTACTTCGGTAAAGTAAATAAGCCTTATTTAAGATTTTGGTACATGTAGGATGGACTAAGCTTTCCCCACTCTTGCAAGTTCCCTTAACCCTTCAGATTCTTCTCGTGGGACCAAGATCTCACTTTCCTCCAGAGGGACAATCCAAGCTTTTTATTAGTTGATCTGCCCCTGACATCAGAGTCCATTTGAGCACGAGTTGGCCTATAATTTAGGCATGAAACTATGACTACATAAAGAAAAGGTGACTTTATGATTCAGGGATGGCCATGATATGCCTTGCACTTCAGAGAAAATGGGTTAAAATGATTTTTTTTTCTTCAAAACTGCACAGCCAGTTCTTTCAGCATATGCAATTGAAAACATCTAGTCATTAGGTCAGTTTTCATTCCAATCCCAAAGAAAGGCAATGACAAAGAATATTCAAGCTGCTGCACAATTGCACTCATCTCACACACTAGTAAAGTAATGCTCAAAATTCTCCAAGTTCACATGAACTGTGAACTTCCAAATGTTCAAGAGGGATTTAAAACATGCAGAGAAACCAGAGATCAAACTGCCAACATCCACTGGATCATTGAAAAAGCAAGAGAGTTCCAGAAAAAAAGACATCTATTTCTGCTTTATTGACTATGCCAAAGCCTTTGACTGTGTGGATCACAATAAACTGGGGAAAAATTCTGAAAGAGATGGGAATACCAGACCACCTGACCTGTCTCTTGAGAAACCTGTATGCAGGTCAGGAAGAAACAGTTCGAACTGGACATGGAACAACAGACTGGTTCTAACTAGGAAAAGGAATATGTCAAGGCTCTATATTGTCACCCTGCTTATTTAACTTATATGCAAACTACATCATGAGAAACACTGGGCTGGAGGAAGCACATGCTGGAATCCAGATTGCTGGGAGAAATATCAATAATCTCAGATATGCAGATGACACCACCCTTATGGCAGAAAGTGAAGAAGAACTAAAGAGTCTCCAGATGAAAGTGAAAGAGGAGAGTGAAAAAGTTAGCTTAAAGCTCAGCATTCAGAAAACTAAAATCATTGCATCCAGTCTCATCACTTCATGGCAAATAGATGGGAAAACAGAGGTCAGGAGTTCCAGAGGTCAAGTGTGATTAGCCTCGAGACACCTCAGTGGAAACGGGCCTCATCTCGCCTGCAGGGGAGAACCTCATGGATTTTACCGAGTTGCGGCAGGTGCTCTTGACTTACGACGGGGACCTCATGGACCCACTCTGGTGACCTCAGGAAAGGCCAGACCCATGCGAGTTGCTAGAGGGTCTGTCGCTGTTCCTCTCCCGTCGATGCCAGGGCCTAAGACCTTCTGTGGAGTCGGGGCCGGAACCTGAGGATTCCTCTCCAGGGCTGACATGCATCTTGGGGTATTTCTGGATTCTCCCCAGGGGAGTCAGTTCTCGTGTCGAGTAGGGGCATGCACGTGCGCTTTCCTCCCTTGCTGTAGCAGCAGTGTCACGCTTCCCGTCGCGTGGATCAAGGGATCTGTGGCTTTCCCTCGAGGCTGTCCCACGAGGCTTTCCCACAGGGCTGTCCCACGTGTCACCGTGGTGTGAGTCGATCCTCGGCATGAAAGTCGAGGCAGTGCTGGGAAAACAGGTTTCCCTGGAATGGACTGAGACATCTGGGGGACTCGTTGAATGGTGGCACGACCCTGGAGTTCCTCTGCCTTTCCTGTGGAGAGCACCTCCTTTTGAGATGCGACGGAAACGCCTGGAATTCTTTCCCGACCACGCAGGGAAAGGAACCCTCCTCTCGAGCTAGGAGGGGAAACGGGGTTCCTCTGGATGTGGGCGGGACTCTCGTGCTTCCTCTCGAGTGGAGACGAGTATGTCGGGGAACTTCTTGATTTGCAGCAAGGGTGTGAAGGACCCTTTGGAAGTTCCAGGTGTTAGATGTGTTTAGCCTCGAGACACCTCAGCGGAAATGGGCCTCATCTCGCCTGGAGGGGAGAACCTCCTGGATTTTCTCGATTTATGGCAGGTGCTCTCGACTTACGATGGGGACCTCAGGGACCCGCTCTGGTGGCCTCAGGAAAGGCCAGTCCCCATGCGAGTTGCTCGGGGCCTCTCGGGATTCCTCTCCCGTCTATGCTGGGGCCTAAGACCTTGTGTGGAGTCGGTGCCGGAACTTGAGCATTCCTCTCCAGTGCTGACATGGATTTTGGGGTACTTCTGGAGTCTCTCCAGTGGAGTCAGTCCTCGTCTTGAGTGGGGGCATGCACATGCGCTTTCCTCCCGAGCTGTAGCAGCGGTGTTACGCTTCCTTCGCGTGGATCAAGGGATCTGTGGCTTTCCCTCGAGGCTTTCCCACGAGGCTTTCACACGAGGCGTTCCCACGAGGCTTTCCCAAAGGGCTGTCCTACATGCCACCGTGGTGTGAGTCGATCCTCGGCGTGAAAGTCGAACCAGTGCAGGGAAAACAGGAACCTCCTTCCCCACAGTAGGTGGTACACTGTCCCCTTGGGTGGGTATCTCCAGGGCACTCGCGCTGGTGGTTTGCCCGCGGAGGTGCGGGCCTCAGGCTCCATGTGAGAAAAGCCCCAAATGGCATTAGCTGCCAGTCCAGACGCTGGCCCCTCAGGTCTCTGGCCGGAGCCTTGGGCTCCAGGCAACTCAAAGCCCTCGGTATTTGGCACTCTGTGACTGCTGTAGTGAAAGGACGCCAAGAGCCCACGGAGGAGTTGGGGAGGGGGCATGGGGGAAACGGAGGCGAGGACAGCGAGGGATCTAGGTGGAGGCGCTGGAGAGAGCGTCTGGTGTCCCGGAATGCCTCGGAGGAGCCAGCGGGGGACAGTCGAGGCCCAGGGACCTGTGGAATGTGAAAAGGCGGGAAATCCCAGAGCAAGGCAGGCTGGGAAAGGGGGCATTGGTGGCCAATTCAAAGGGACCTTGGGGCGTTTCCTGGGCGGTAAGCTCCCTTGGCACTGCTGAGGGCCCCTGATTGATCCACCGGGGTTGATCCCACCCCCCGCTGCGAGGGAGGGCCACAAACCAAAGCCGCGAACTGCCCGCCCACCCCAACGGGGATCGTGGCGGTCCAGGGCACAGCTGTGCCGGGAAAAGCCCACTCGCTCCACGGGACTCCGTCCAGGGTCTCTGCTTGGAACGAGGCCAGGGGCAGCCCCTCCATCTACCCACCCAAACCCTATTGACGTCAATGGTGGCGGAGACGCCTCCCGTTCTCCAGAGTCCTAAGCTGCTGGGTCCCCCCCCACTCGGCCAGCAGTCTGCAGCGTGCCCGTGTGCCTCTCCCACCATGGCTTCGTCAGGCTCCTCCAGCACCTCAAGCGGTACGTTTGCCCTCGGTCCCTGTGGTCGGATCACATCTCAGGGGATTTGCGGGTGGCCTGGGCAAGGGCTCTCGGCCAATGTGTTGACCCCCCTCCCACCCGAGAACGGCGGGGACCCATCGGCCAGGCCCGGGGTTCCGAGGCGTCAGGTGTGCCCAAAGTTGGAGGGCGTGGCATCGTTCGTTCATCTTGCTCCTTTGGCACACACATGGCTTCTCCGTTCTCTTTTCTGGGAAGGCAGTGTTGTTTCAGGGTGCGTCCTGCAGGGGGCGGGGGCCGGGGTTGCGGGGTGGTGGGAGCGGGTGCTGTGCTGGGATGAGGCCCTTTATCCTCACATCTTCCTGTGGGAATGGGAGTCGGGGAGCTCTGTGGCCTTGCTGCCTTCACTGGCTTCCTCTGCACAGGGGCCTAGTGGCTTCTGCCTTTTGTCAGGCGTTACGGAGTTTGGGCTTCGCTTTGGTGGCCTTGGCCTTTGCCTTGGCCTGGGCCTTGGCCTTGCCCTTGGCGGTGCCCTTGCCCTTGCCTTGGTCTTGGGCTTGGCCTTGCCCTTGAACTTGAACTTGACTTGACCTTGAACTTGACCTTGACCTTGACTTTGAACTTGAAATTGTCCTTGACCTTGAACTTGAACTTGACCTTCACCTTGAACTTGAACTTCAACTTGAACTTGAACTTGAACTTGACTTTGAACTTGAACTTGAACTTGACGTTGAACTTGAACTTGAACTTGATCTTGACTTGTACTTGAACTTGAACTTGACCTTGAACTTCAACTTGAACTTGAACTGACCTTGACCTTGACCTTGACTTGAACTTCAACTTGAACTTGAACTTCAACTTGAACTTGAACTTCACCTTGACCTTGAAACTTCAACTTGAACTTGAACTTCAACTTGAACTTGAACTTGACCTTGACCTTGAACTTGAACTTGACCTTGAGAACCTTGACCTTGAACTTTGATCTTGAACTTGACCTTGACCTTGAACTTGACCTTGACCTTGACAACAACGGGAGACCTCGAGATTTGCTCAGAGCACCGGAGGTCCTGAAGCAGGGCCCTGTATCTCCCTTCCCTTTGTGATCATAGCAAAGACATTCCTAGCTGATAGCGGTGTGCCCCTGAAGAAGCAAGCAGTGGGAGTGTGTTTGACACGACTGTGTGCCTTCCTGGCCTCATCTCCACAAGGGGCCTTTCCTCTCGAATAGGCCCCATGTCCCCTTGGGAGGGTGTCATGCCTCTTTTCTCCTCACTGCCAAAGGGTGGAGCCAAGCTCGCTCTGTCAGAGGTACAAAAACAGCAATTGAATGGATTTTCAAGCTCTTGCTAGGCTGCACCCTTTCAGGGCCCACTTTACTGAAACAGGTGCTCTGTGGCCCCTGGTTGGATATGCAGGTTCACAAACAGGGAGAGATCCTGTCCAAGCCAAGAATTTTCCTGAAAGACCTAGGCTCACTAGAGCTCTCCTCCAGAGCAAAGGGGATAGAGGAGATGTATGGAGGAGTCTTTGCCTTTCCCTGTGAGTGTGGGGCTACTCCCTACGGCCCCAAGCTCAGGATAACTGCCTCTAAGAAAGGAATGGCAAGAAGCGCTATTCTTGGAGGTTGGGACAGGGAGTTCGCAGCATGTGGGGAAAGAAAGACTTCTTCGGGGAAGAAGAGGCAACCACCGGGGGTGTTTGCAAGCCTCTATTTGGAAGGAACAGGTTTGCTTATACATCTCAAGACCTCCAGATCTGCT
>NW_017194946.1:0-9118 GCF_001704415.2 Capra hircus
CCTGCTGGCTGTGCACTCGCCTATCAGGCGGGGGCGCAGGGCTCCTCCAGCAGGTCTTGCCTCAGGGCTGCTTCCCCTGAGTTGGGGCTGTGGGCAGGAACCCAGACACGCAGGATCAGGCCCCAAACACCTGCACATGTCTCTGCTGGGGAGGAGAGTGCTAGGGAACCTACGTCTGTCATACACTTTCTGGGCACCCAAGGAATCAGCCTCCGTGTGTGCGGGGCTGAAAACCCCAGCCAGGGGACCTGGGAGCCTGGTGCTCTCCGTGTGGCGCTGAATCTGGGCGGCCAAGCAACCGCTGGAGGAGCCCTGCAGTTGCCCTTCCCTTCCCTCTGACAGAATTCTCACTGCTGGAGCCCTTGGCAGTGTGCAACCCACCAGCCCCTAAGCTCTCCTTAAGGAGGACTGGGACCTAAGTGCAAAGGCAAGGCAGGATTGGAGCTGAGGCAAGAAAGGCGCCAGTGGCGACTCCCAGGCTCCTGCTGCCTGCTCCTTCCTGGAGAGGCAGCCTAAAAGCAAGGCAAGTCTGGGCAAGGCTAGCCCCCGGCAGAGCAGCCTCGCGCCAGGAACTCTGCCAGATCGGGGCTCTGAGCAGAGCTAGAGCTCTGCCGTACTGGAGGCGCACTTAGCTCCGTGCAAGCAGGGCTTTCAACTTGACGGGGCTGGGCTGCCTCCTCTTCCCCCGAGGAGGCTCGCTTCCCTGCTGGCTGTGCACTCGCCTATCAGGCGGGGGCGCAGGGCTCCTCCAGCAGGTCTTGCCTCAGGGGCTGCTTCCCCTGAGTTGGGGCTGTGGGCAGGAACCCAGACACGCAGGATCAGGCCCCAACCACCTGCACATGTCTCTGCTGGGGAGGAGAGTGCTAGGGAACCTACGTCTGTCATACACTTTCTGGGCACCCAAGGAATCAGCCTCCGTGTGTGCGGGGCTGAAAACCCCAGCCAGGGGCCCTGGGAGCCTGGTGCTCTCGGTGCGGCGCTGATTCTAGGCGGCCTAGAAACCGCTGGAGGAGCCCTGCAGTTGCCCTTCCCTTCCCTCTGACAGAGCTCTCACTGCTGAAGCCCTTGGCAGTGTGCAACCCACCACCCCCTAAGCCCTCCCCAACCACGCCTGGCACCTATGTGCAAAGGCAAGGCAGGATTGGAGCTGAGGCAAGGAAGGCACCAGTGGCGTCTCCCAGGCTCGCTCAGACAGCTCCTTCCTGGGGAGGGAGCCTAAAAGCAAGGCAAGTCTGGGCAAGGCGAGCCCCCGGCCGAGCAGCCTCGCGCCAGAAACTCTGCCAGATCGGGGCTCTGAGCAGAGCTAGAGCTCTGCCGTACTGGAGGCCCACTTAGCTCCGTGCAAGCAGGGCTTTCCTCTTGACTGGGCTCGGCTGCCTCCTCTTCTCCCGAGGAGGCTCGCTACACTGCTGGCTGTGCTCTCGCCTATCAGGCGGGCGCGCAGGGCTCCTCCAGCAGGTCTTGCCTCAGGGGCTGCTTCCCCTGAGTTGAGGCTGTGGGCGGGAACCCAGACACGCAGGATAAGGCCCCAACCACCTGCACATGTCTCTGCTGGGGAGGAGAGTGCTAGGGAACCTACGTCTCTCACACACTTTCTAGGCACCCACGGAGTCAGCCTCTGGAGTGTGGGGATGCAAAACCCAGCCAGGGGCCCTTGGAACCTGGTGCTCTCCGTGCGGAGCTTTGTCTGGGCGGCCAAGGAACCGCTGAAGGAGCCCTGCTGTTGCCCTTCGCTTCCCTCTGACAGAGCTTTCACTGCTGGAGCCCTTGGCAGTGTGCAACCCACCAGCCCCTAAGCCCTCCTCAAGGACGCTTGGGACCTAAGTGCAAAGGCAAGGCAGGGGTAGAGCTGAAGCCAGGAAGGCGCCAGTGGCGTTTCCGAGCCTCACACAGCCTGCTCCTTCCTGGGGAGGGAGCCTTAAAGCAAGGCAAGTCTGCGCAAGGCTCGCCTATGGCAGAGCATCTTGGTGCCAGGAACTCTGCCAGATCGGGCCTCTGAACAGAGCTAGAGATCTGCCGTACTGGAGTCGCACTTAGCTTCGTGTAAGCAGGGATTTCAGCTTGACGGGGACTTGCTGCCTCCTCTTCCCCCGAGGAGGCTCGCTTCCCTGCTGGCTGTGCACTCGCCTATCAGGCGGGGGCGCAGGGCTCCTCCAGCAGGTCTTGCCTCAGGGGCTGCTTCCCCTGAGTTGGGGCTGTGGGCAGGAACCCAGACACGCAGGATCAGGCCCCAAACACCTGCACATGTCTCTGCTGGGAGGAGAGTGCTAGGGAACCTACGTCTGTCATACACTTTCTGGGCACCCAAGGAATCAGCCTCCGTGTGTGCGGGGCTGAAAACCCCAGCCAGGGGCCCTGGGAGCCTGGTGCTCTCCGTGTGGCGCTGAATCTGGGCGGCCAAGCAACCGCTGGAGGAGCCCTGCAGTTGCCCTTCCCTTCCCTCTGACAGAATTCTCACTGCTGGAGCCCTTGGCAGTGTGCAACCCACCAGCCCCTAAGCTCTCCTTAAGGAGGACTGGGACCTAAGTGCAAAGGCAAGGCAGGATTGGAGCTGAGGCAAGAAAGGCGCCAGTGGCGACTCCCAGGCTCCTGCTGCCTGCTCCTTCCTGGAGAGGCAGCCTAAAAGCAAGGCAAGTCTGGGCAAGGCTAGCCCCCGGCAGAGCAGCCTCGCGCCAGGAACTCTGCCAGATCGGGGCTCTGAGCAGAGCTAGAGCTCTGCCGTACTGGAGGCGCACTTAGCTCCGTGCAAGCAGGGCTTTCAACTTGACGGGGCTGGGCTGCCTCCTCTTCCCCCGAGGAGGCTCGCTTCCCTGCTGGCTGTGCACTCGCCTATCAGGCGGGGGCGCAGGGCTCCTCCAGCAGGTCTTGCCTCAGGGCTGCTTCCCCTGAGTTGGGGCTGTGGGCAGGAACCCAGACACGCAGGATCAGGCCCCAACCACCTGCACATGTCTCTGCTGGGGAGGAGAGTGCTAGGGAACCTACGTCTGTCATACACTTTCTGGGCACCCAAGGAATCAGCCTCCGTGTGTGCGGGGCTGAAAACCCCAGCCAGGGGCCCTGGGAGCCTGGTGCTCTCGGTGCGGCGCTGATTCTAGGCGGCCTAGAAACCGCTGGAGGAGCCCTGCAGTTGCCCTTCCCTTCCCTCTGACAGAGCTCTCACTGCTGAAGCCCTTGGCAGTGTGCAACCCACCACCCCCTAAGCCCTCCCAACCACGCCTGGCACCTATGTGCAAAGGCAAGGCAGGATTGGAGCTGAGGCAAGGAAGGCACCAGTGGCGTCTCCCAGGCTCGCTCAGACAGCTCCTTCCTGGGGAGGGAGCCTAAAAGCAAGGCAAGTCTGGGCAAGGCGAGCCCCGGCCGAGCAGCCTCGCGCCAGAAACTCTGCCAGATCGGGCTCTGAGCAGAGCTAGAGCTCTGCCGTACTGGAGGCCACTTAGCTCCGTGCAAGCAGGGCTTTCCTCTTGACTGGGCTCGGCTGCCTCCTCTTCTCCCGAGGAGGCTCGCTACACTGCTGGCTGTGCTCTCGCCTATCAGGCGGGCGCGCAGGGCTCCTCCAGCAGGTCTTGCCTCAGGGGCTGCTTCCCCTGAGTTGAGGCTGTGGGCGGGAACCCAGACACGCAGGATAAGGCCCCAACCACCTGCACATGTCTCTGCTGGGAGGAGAGTGCTAGGGAACCTACGTCTCTCACACACTTTCTAGGCACCCACGGAGTCAGCCTCTGGGAGTGTGGGGATGCAAAACCCAGCCAGGGGCCCTTGGAACCTGGTGCTCTCCGTGCGGAGCTTTGTCTGGGCGGCCAAGGAACCGCTGAAGGAGCCCTGCTGTTGCCCTTCGCTTCCCTCTGACAGAGCTTTCACTGCTGGAGCCCTTGGCAGTGTGCAACCCACCAGCCCCTAAGCCCTCCTCAAGGACGCTTGGGACCTAAGTGCAAAGGCAAGGCAGGGTAGAGCTGAAGCCAGGAAGGCGCCAGTGGCGTTTCCGAGCCTCACACAGCCTGCTCCTTCCTGGGGAGGGAGCCTTAAAGCAAGGCAAGTCTGCGCAAGGCTCGCCTATGGCAGAGCATCTTGGTGCCAGGAACTCTGCCAGATCGGGCCTCTGAACAGAGCTAGAGATCTGCCGTACTGGAGTCGCACTTAGCTTCGTGTAAGCAGGGATTTCAGCTTGACGGGGACTTGCTGCCTCCTCTTCCCCCGAGGAGGCTCGCTTCCCTGCTGGCTGTGCACTCGCCTATCAGGCGGGGGCGCAGGGCTCCTCCAGCAGGTCTTGCCTCAGGGCTGCTTCCCCTGAGTTGGGGCTGTGGGCAGGAACCCAGACACGCAGGATCAGGCCCCAAACACCTGCACATGTCTCTGCTGGGGAGGAGAGTGCTAGGGAACCTACGTCTGTCATACACTTTCTGGGCACCCAAGGAATCAGCCTCCGTGTGTGCGGGGCTGAAAACCCCAGCCAGGGGCCCTGGGAGCCTGGTGCTCTCCGTGTGGCGCTGAATCTGGGCGGCCAAGCAACCGCTGGAGGAGCCCTGCAGTTGCCCTTCCCTTCCCTCTGACAGAATTCTCACTGCTGGAGCCCTTGGCAGTGTGCAACCCACCAGCCCCTAAGCTCTCCTTAAGGAGGACTGGGACCTAAGTGCAAAGGCAAGGCAGGATTGGAGCTGAGGCAAGAAAGGCGCCAGTGGCGACTCCCAGGCTCCTGCTGCCTGCTCCTTCCTGGAGAGGCAGCCTAAAAGCAAGGCAAGTCTGGGCAAGGCTAGCCCCCGGCAGAGCAGCCTCGCGCCAGGAACTCTGCCAGATCGGGGCTCTGAGCAGAGCTAGAGCTCTGCCGTACTGGAGGCGCACTTAGCTCCGTGCAAGCAGGGCTTTCAACTTGACGGGGCTGGCTGCCTCCTCTTCCCCCGAGGAGGCTCGCTTCCCTGCTGGCTGTGCACTCGCCTATCAGGCGGGGGCGCAGGGCTCCTCCAGCAGGTCTTGCCTCAGGGGCTGCTTCCCCTGAGTTGGGGCTGTGGGCAGGAACCCAGACACGCAGGATCAGGCCCCAAACACCTGCACATGTCTCTGCTGGGGAGGAGAGTGCTAGGGAACCTACGTCTGTCATACACTTTCTGGGCACCCAAGGAATCAGCCTCCGTGTGTGCGGGCTGAAAACCCCAGCCAGGGGCCCTGGGAGCCTGGTGCTCTCCGTGCGGCGCTGATTCTAGGCGGCCTAGAACCGCTGGAGGAGCCCTGCAGTTGCCCTTCCCTTCCCTCTGACAGAGCTCTCACTGCTGAAGCCCTTGGCAGTGTGCAACCCACCACCCCCTAAGCCCTCCCAACGACGCCTGGCACCTATGTGCAAAGGCAAGGCAGGATTGGAGCTGAGGCAAGGAAGGCACCAGTGGCGTCTCCCAGGCTCGCTCAGACAGCTCCTTCCTGGGGAGGGAGCCTAAAAGCAAGGCAAGTCTGGGCAAGGCGAGCCCCGGCCGAGCAGCCTCGCGCCAGAAACTCTGCCAGATCGGGGCTCTGAGCAGAGCTAGAGCTCTGCCGTACTGGAGGCGCACTTAGCTCCGTGCAAGCAGGGCTTTCCTCTTGACTGGGCTCGGCTGCCTCCTCTTCTCCCGAGGAGGCTCGCTACACTGCTGGCTGTGCTCTCGCCTATCAGGCGGGCGCGCAGGGCTCCTCCAGCAGGTCTTGCCTCAGGGGCTGCTTCCCCTGAGTTGAGGCTGTGGGCGGGAACCCAGACACGCAGGATAAGGCCCCAACCACCTGCACATGTCTCTGCTGGGGAGGAGAGTGCTAGGGAACCTACGTCTCTCACACACTTTCTAGGCACCCACGGAGTCAGCCTCTGGGAGTGTGGGGATGCAAAACCCCAGCCAGGGGCCCTTGGAACCTGGTGCTCTCCGTGCGGAGCTTTGTCTGGGCGGCCAAGGAACCGCTGAAGGAGCCCTGCTGTTGCCCTTCGCTTCCCTCTGACAGAGCTTTCACTGCTGGAGCCCTTGGCAGTGTGCAACCCACCAGCCCCTAAGCCTCCTCAAGGACGCTTGGGACCTAAGTGCAAAGGCAAGGCAGGGTAGAGCTGAAGCCAGGAAGGCGCCAGTGGCGTTTCCGAGCCTCACACAGCCTGCTCCTTCCTGGGGAGGAGCCTTAAAGCAAGGCAAGTCTGCGCAAGGCTCGCCTATGGCAGAGCATCTTGGCCAGGAACTCTGCCAGATCGGGCCTCTGAACAGAGCTAGAGATCTGCCGTACTGGAGTCGCACTTAGCTTCGTGTAAGCAGGGATTTCAGCTTGACGGGGACTTGCTGCCTCCTCTTCCCCCGAGGAGGCTCGCTTCCCTGCTGGCTGTGCACTCGCCTATCAGGCGGGGCGCAGGGCTCCTCCAGCAGGTCTTGCCTCAGGGGCTGCTTCCCCTGAGTTGGGGCTGTGGGCAGGAACCCAGACACGCAGGATCAGGCCCCAACCACCTGCACATGTCTCTGCTGGGGAGGAGAGTGCTAGGGAACCTACGTCTGTCATACACTTTCTGGGCACCCAAGGAATCAGCCTCCGTGTGTGCGGGGCTGAAAACCCCAGCCAGGGGCCCTGGGAGCCTGGTGCTCTCCGTGCGGCGCTGATTCTGGCGGCCTAGAAACCGCTGGAGGAGCCCTGCAGTTGCCCTTCCCTTCCCTCTGACAGAGCTCTCACTGCTGAAGCCCTTGGCAGTGTGCAACCCACCACCCCTAAGCCCTCCCAAACGCCTGGCACCTATGTGCAAAGGCAAGGCAGGATTGGAGCTGAGGCAAGGAAGGCACCAGTGGCGTCTCCCAGGCTCGCTCAGACAGCTCCTTCCTGGGGAGGGAGCCTAAAAGCAAGGCAAGTCTGGGCAAGGCGAGCCCCGGCCGAGCAGCCTCGCGCCAGAAACTCTGCCAGATCGGGGCTCTGAGCAGAGCTAGAGCTCTGCCGTACTGGAGGCCCACTTAGCTCCGTGCAAGCAGGGCTTTCCTCTTGACTGGGCTCGGCTGCCTCCTCTTCTCCCGAGGAGGCTCGCTACACTGCTGGCTGTGCTCTCGCCTATCAGGCGGGCGCGCAGGGCTCCTCCAGCAGGTCTTGCCTCAGGGGCTGCTTCCCCTGAGTTGAGGCTGTGGCGGGAACCCAGACACGCAGGATAAGGCCCCAACCACCTGCACATGTCTCTGCTGGGGAGGAGAGTGCTAGGGAACCTACGTCTCTCACACACTTTCTAGGCACCCACGGAGTCAGCCTCTGGGAGTGTGGGGATGCAAAACCCAGCCAGGGGCCCTTGGAACCTGGTGCTCTCCGTGCGGAGCTTTGTCTGGGCGGCCAAGGAACCGCTGAAGGAGCCCTGCTGTTGCCCTTCGCTTCCCTCTGACAGAGCTTTCACTGCTGGAGCCCTTGGCAGTGTGCAACCCACCAGCCCCTAAGCCCTCCTCAAGGACGCTTGGGACCTAAGTGCAAAGGCAAGGCAGGGGTAGAGCTGAAGCCAGGAAGGCGCCAGTGGCGTTTCCGAGCCTCACACAGCCTGCTCCTTCCTGGGAGGAGCCTTAAAGCAAGGCAAGTCTGCGCAAGGCTCGCCTATGGCAGAGCATCTTGGTGCCAGGAACTCTGCCAGATCGGGCCTCTGAACAGAGCTAGAGATCTGCCGTACTGGAGTCGCACTTAGCTTCGTGTAAGCAGGGATTTCAGCTTGACGGGACTTGCTGCCTCCTCTTCCCCGAGGAGGCTCGCTTCCCTGCTGGCTGTGCACTCGCCTATCAGGCGGGGGCGCAGGGCTCCTCCAGCAGGTCTTGCCTCAGGGGCTGCTTCCCCTGAGTTGGGGCTGTGGGCAGGAACCCAGACACGCAGGATCAGGCCCCAAACACCTGCACATGTCTCTGCTGGGGAGGAGAGTGCTAGGGAACCTACGTCTGTCATACACTTTCTGGGCACCCAAGGAATCAGCCTCCGTGTGTGCGGGCTGAAAACCCCAGCCAGGGGACCTGGGAGCCTGGTGCTCTCCGTGTGGCGCTGAATCTGGGCGGCCAAGCAACCGCTGGAGGAGCCCTGCAGTTGCCCTTCCCTTCCCTCTGACAGAATTCTCACTGCTGGAGCCCTTGGCAGTGTGCAACCCACCAGCCCCTAAGCTCTCCTTAAGGAGGACTGGGACCTAAGTGCAAAGGCAAGGCAGGATTGGAGCTGAGGCAAGAAAGGCGCCAGTGGCGACTCCCAGGCTCCTGCTGCCTGCTCCTTCCTGGAGAGGCAGCCTAAAAGCAAGGCAAGTCTGGGCAAGGCTAGCCCCCGGCAGAGCAGCCTCGCGCCAGGAACTCTGCCAGATCGGGGCTCTGAGCAGAGCTAGAGCTCTGCCGTACTGGAGGCGCACTTAGCTCCGTGCAAGCAGGGCTTTCAACTTGACGGGGCTGGGCTGCCTCCTCTTCCCCCGAGGAGGCTCGCTTCCCTGCTGGCTGTGCACTCGCCTATCAGGCGGGGGCGCAGGGCTCCTCCAGCAGGTCTTGCCTCAGGGCTGCTTCCCCTGAGTTGGGGCTGTGGGCAGGAACCCAGACACGCAGGATCAGGCCCCAACCACCTGCACATGTCTCTGCTGGGGAGGAGAGTGCTAGGGAACCTACGTCTGTCATACACTTTCTGGGCACCCAAGGAATCAGCCTCCGTGTGTGCGGGGCTGAAAACCCCAGCCAGGGGCCCTGGAGCCTGGTGCTCTCGGTGCGGCGCTGATTCTAGGCGGCCTAGAAACCGCTGGAGGAGCCCTGCAGTTGCCCTTCCCTTCCCTCTGACAGAGCTCTCACTGCTGAAGCCCTTGGCAGTGTGCAACCACCACCCCCCTAAGCCCTCCCCAACCACGCCTGGCACCTATGTGCAAAGGCAAGGCAGGATTGGAGCTGAGGCAAGGAAGGCACCAGTGGCGTCTCCCAGGCTCGCTCAGACAGCTCCTTCCTGGGGAGGGAGCCTAAAAGCAAGGCAAGGCAAGGCGAGCCCCCGGCCGAGCAGCCTCGCGCCAGAAACTCTGCCAGAGGCGGGCTCTGAGCAGAGCTAAGCTCTGCCGTACTGGGGGCCCACTTAGCTCCGTGCAAGCAGGGCTTTCCTCTTGACTGGGCTCGGCTGCCTCCTCTTCTCCGAGGAGGCTCGCTACACTGCTGGCCTGTGCTCTCGC
>NW_017194947.1:0-20569 GCF_001704415.2 Capra hircus
GATGTGGGCGGGACTCTCGTGCTTCCTCTCGAATGGAGACGGGTATAAACTTCTTGAGTTGCAGCAAAGGGTGTGAAGGACCCTTTGGAAGTTCCAGATGTTAGATGTGATTAGCCTCAAGACGCCTCAGCGGAAATGGGCCTCATCTCGCCTGGAGGGGAGAACCTCCTGGATTTTCTCGAGTTGCGACAGGTGCTCTCGACTTACATCGGGGATCTCAGGGACCCGCTCTGGTGGCCTCAGGAAAGGCCAGTCCCCATGCGAGTTGCTCGGGGCCTCTCGGGATTCCTCTCCCGTCGATGCCGGGGCCTAAGACCTTGTGTGGAGTCGGTCCGGACCCTGAGGATTCCTCTCCATGTGCTGACATTGGATCTTGGGGTACTTCTGGAGTCTCTCCCAGGGGAGTCAGTCCTCGTCTCGAGTGGGGGCATTCACGTGCGCTTTCCTCCCGAGCTGTAACAGCAGTGTCAAGCTTCCCTTCTTGCGTGGATCAAGGGATCTGTGGCTTTCCCTTGAGGCTTTCCCAGGAGGCTTTCCCAGGAAGTTTTCCCACAGGGCTATCCCACGAGCCACCGTGGTGTGAGTCGATCCATCGGCTTGAAAGTCGAGGGCAGTGGCAGGGAAGAACAGGTTTCCCTGGAATGGACTGAGACATCTGGGGGACTCTGGGAATGGTGGCACACCCTGGAGTTCCTCTCGCCTTTCATGTGGAGAGCGCCTCCTCTTGAGATGCGACGGGAACGCCGGGAATTCTTTCCCGACCAACGCAGGGAAAGGATCCCACCTCTCAGATCTAGGAGGCGTAAACGGGGCTCCTCTGTATGTGGGCGGGACTCTCGTGCTTCCTCTCGAGTGGAGTCGGGTATGTCGGGGAACTTCTTGAGTTGCAGCAAGGGTGTGAAGGACCCTTTGGAAGTTCCAGAGGTTAGGTGTGAATAGCCTCGAGACGCCTCAGCGGAAATGGGCCTCATCTCGCCTGGAGGGGAGAACCTCCTGGATTTTCTCGAGTTGCGGCAGGTGCTCTCGACTTACGACGGGGACCTCAGGGACCCGCTCTGGTGGCCTCAGGAAAGGCCAGTCCCCATTCGAGTTGCTCGGGTCCTCTCGGGATTCCTCTCCCGTCGATGCCGGGGCCTAAGACCTTGTGTGTAGTCGGTGCAAGAACCTGAGGATTCCTCTCCAGTGCCGACATGAATATTGGGGTACTTCTGGAGTTTCCTCAATGGAGTCGGTCCTCGTCTCCAGTGGGGGCATGAACGTGCTGTTTCCTTCCGAGCTGTAGCAGCAGTGTCGCGCTTCCCTTCACGTAGGGTCAAGGGATCTGTGGCTTTCCCTCGAGGCTTTCCCACGAGGCTTTCCCACAGGGCTGTCCCGCAGGGCTGTCCCACGTGCCACGGGGGTGTGAGTCGATCCTCGGCTTGAAAGTCGAGGCAGTGCAGGGAAAACAGGTTTCCCTGGAACGGACTGAGACATCTGGGGGACTCTGGGAATGGTGGCAGGACCCTGGAGTTCCTCTCGCCTTTCCCTTGGATTGCGCGTCCGATTGAAATGCGACGGGAACGCCGGAAATTCTTTCCCGACCACGCAGGGAAAGGATCCCTCCTCTCGAGCTAGGAGGCGGAAACGGTGCTCCTCTGGATGTGGGCGGGACTCTCGTGCTTCCTCTCGAGTGGAGACGGGTATGTCAGGGAACTTCTTGAGTTGCAGCAAGGGTGTGAAGGACCCGTTGGAAGTTCCAGAGGTTAGGTGTGATTAGTCTCGAGACGCCTCAGCGGAAATGGGCCTCATCTAGCCTGGAGGGTAGAACCTCCTGGATTTTCTCGAGGTGCGGCAGGTGCTCTCGACTTACGTCGGGGACCTCAGGGACCCGCTCTGGTGGCCTCAGGAAAGGCCAGTCCACATGCGAGTTGCTCGGGGGCCTCTCGGGATTCCTCTCCCGTCGATGCCGGGGCCTAAGACCTAGTGTGAAGTCGGTTCCAGAACCTGAGGATTCCTCTCCAGTGCTGACATGGATCTTGGGGTACTTCTGGAGTCACCCCAGGGGAGTCAGTCCTCGTCTCGAGAGGGGTATGCACGTGCGCTTTCCTCCCATAGCTGTGGCAGCTGTTTGGCACTTCCCTTCGCGTGGATCAAGGGATCTGTGGCTTTCCATTGAGGCTTTCCCAGGAGGCTTTCCCACGAGGCTTTCCCACGAGGCTATCCCTCGAGGCTTTCCCACAGGGCTGTCCCACGTACCACCATGGTGTGAGTTGATCCTCGGCTTGAAAGTCGAGGCAGTGCAGGGAAAATAGGATTTCCTGGAATTGACTGAGACATCTGGGGGACTCTGGGAATGGTGGCATGACAGGGAGTTCCTCTCGCCTTTCCTGTGGAGAGTGACTCCCGAGAATTCTTTCGTTATCACGCTGGGAAAGGATCCCTCCTCTCGAGCTATGAGACGGAAACGGGGCTCCTCTGGATGTGGGCGGGACTCTCGTGCCTCCTCTCGAGTGGAGACGGGTATGTGGGGGAACTTCTTGAGTTGCAGCAAGGGTGTGAAGGACTCTTTGGAAATTCCAGAGCTTAAGTGTGATTAGCCTCGAGACGCCCCAGCGGAAATCGGCCCATCTCTCCTGGAAGGGACAACCACCTGGATTTTCTCAAGTTGCCGCAGGTGCTCTCGACCTATGACGGGGACCTCAGGGAACCGCTCTGTTGGCCTGAGGAAATGCCAGTACCCATGCGAGTTGCACGGTGGCCTCTCAGGATTCCTCTCCCGTCGATGACGGGTCCTAAGACCTTGTTTGGAGTCGGTGCCAGAACCAGAGGATTCCTCTCCAGTGCTGATATGGATCTTGGGGTACTTCTGGAGTCTCCCCACGGGAGTCAGTCCTCGTCTCGAGTGGGGGCATGCACGTGTGCTTTACTCCCGAGCTGTAGCAGCAGTGTCACTCTTCCCTTCGCCTGGTTCAAGGGATCTGTGGCTTTCCCTCGAGGCTTTCCCATGAGACTTTCCCACGAGGCTTTCCCACAGGGCTGTCCCACGTGCCACCGTGGTGAAAGTCGACCCTGGGCTTGAAAGTCGAGGCAGTGCAGGGAAAACAGGTTTCCCTGGAATGGACTGAGACATCTGGGGGACTCTGGGAATGGTGTCACGACCCTGGACTCGTGGGAAAGACTTGTGGGAAAGCCTCGTGGGAAAGCCTTGTGGGAAAGCCTCGTGGGAAAGCCACAGATCCCTTGATCCACGCCAAGGAAAGCGTGACACTGCTGTTACAGCTCGGGAGGAAAGAGCACGTGCATGCCCCCACTCGAGACGAGGACTGACTCCCCTGGGGAGACTCCAGAAGTACCCCAAGTTCCATGTCAGCACTGGAGAGTAATCCTCAGGTTCCGGCACCGAATCCACACAAGCTCTTAATCCACAGCATCTACAGGAGAGGAATCCCGAGATGCCCCCGAGCAACTCGCATGGGGACTGGCCTTTCCTGAGGCCACCAGAGCGAGTCCATGAGGTCCACGTCGTAAGTCAAGAGCACATGCCGCAACGCGAGAAAATCCAGGAGGTTCTCCCCTGCAGGCGAGATGAGGCCCATTCGTGCTGAGGCGTCTCGAGGCTAATCAGAGCTAACCTCTGGAACATCCAAAGGGTCCTTCACACCCTTGCTGCAACTCAAGAAGTTCCCCGACATACCCGTCTCCACTCGAGAGGAAGCACGAGAGTCCCGCCCACATCCAGAGGAGCCCCGTTTCCGCCTCCTAGCTCGAGAGGTGGGATCCTTTCACTGCGTGGTCTGGAAAGAATTCCCGGCGTTACCGTCGCATCTCAAGAGGAGGCGCTCTCCACAAGAAAGGCGAGAGGAACTCCAGGGTCGTGCCACCATTCGCAGAGTCCCCCAGATGTCTCAGTACATTCCAGGGCAACCTGTTTCTCCTGCACTGCCTCGACCTTCAAGATGAGGATCGACTCACACCACGGTGGCACGTGGGACAACCCTGTGGGAAAGCCTCGTGAAAAGCCTCGTGGGAAAGCCTCGAGGGAAAGCCACAGATACCTTGATCCACGCGAAGGGAAGTGTGACACTGCTGCTACAGTTGGAGAGGAAAGCGCCCGTGCATGCCCCCACTCGAGACGAGGACTGACTCCCCTGGGAAGACTCCAGAAGTACCTCAAGATCCATGTCAGCACTGGAGAGGAATCCTCAGGTTCCGGCACCGACTCCACACAAGGTCTTAGGCCCCGGCATCGACGGGAGAGGAATCCTGAGAGGCCCCCGAGCTACTCGCATGGGCCCTGGCCTTCCCTGAGGCCAGCCAGAGCGGGTCCCTGAGGTCCCCGTCGTAAGTCGAGAGCACCTGCTGCAACTCGAGAAAATCCAGGAGGTTCTCCCCTCCAGACGAGATGAGGCCCATTTCCGCTGAGGCGTCTCGAGGCTAATCACACCTAACCTCTGGAACTTCCAAAGGGTCCTTCACACCCTTGCTGCAACTCAAGAAGTTCCCCGACATACCCGTCTCCACTCGACAGGAAGCACGAGAGACCCGCCCTCATCCAGAGGAGCCCCGTTTCCGCCTCCTAGCTCGAGAGAAGGGATCCTTTCACTGCGTGTTCGGGAAAGAATTCCCGGCGTTCCCGTCGCAACTCATGAGCAGGCGCTCTCCACAGGAAAGGCGAGAGGAACTCCAGGGTCGTGCCACCATTCCCAGAGTCCCCCAGATGTCTCAGTCCATTCCAGGGAAACCTGTTTTCCCTGCACTGCCTCGACTTTCAAGCCGAGGATCGACTCACACCACGGTGGCACGTGGGACAGCCATGTGGGAAAGCCTCATGGGAAAGCCTCGTGGGAAAGCCTCGAAGGAAAGCCACTGATCTCTTGATCCACGCGAATGGAAGCGTGACACTGCTGCTGCAGCTCGGGAGGAAAGCGCACGTGCAAGCCCCCACTCGAGACAAGGACCTGACTCCCCTGGGGAGACTCCAGAAGTACCCCAAGGTTCATGTCAGTACTGGAGAGGAAGCCTCAGGAGCAGGCACCGACTCCACACAAGGTCCTAGGCCCCGGCATCGACTGGACAGGAATCCCGTGATGCCCCGGAGAAACTCGCATGGGGAATGGCCTTTCCTGAGGCCACCAGAATGCGTCCCTGAGGTCCCCGTCTTAAGTCGAGAGCACCTGCCGCATCTCGAGAAAATCCAGGAGGTTCCCCCTCCAGGCGAGATGAGGCCCATTTCTGTTGAGGCGTCTCGAGGCTAATAACACCGAGCCTCTAGAACTTCCAAAGGGTCCTTCACACCCTTGCTGCAACTCAAGAAGTTTCCCGACATACCCGTCTCCACTGGAAAGGAAGCACGAGAGTCCCGCCCACATCCAGAGGAACCCCGTTTCCGCCTCATACCTCGATAGGAGGGATCCTTTCCCTGCGTGGTCGGGAAAGAATTCCCGGCGTTCCCGTCGCATCTCAAGAGGATGCGCTCTCCACAGGAAAGGCGAGAGGAACTCCAGGGTCGTGCCACCATTCCCAGAGTCCCCCAGATGACTCAGTCCATTCCAGGGAAACCTGTTTTCCCTGCACTGCCTCGAATTTCAAGCCGAGGATCGACTCACAACACGGTGGCACGTCGGACAGCCCTGTGGGAAAGCCTCGAGGGAAAGCCACAGATCATTTGATCCACGCGAAGGGAAGAGTGACACTGCTGCTACAGCTCAGGAGGAAAGCGCACCTGTATGCCCCCACTCGAGACGTGGACTGACTCACCTGGGGAGACTCCAGAAGTACCCCAAGATCCATGACAGCACTGGAGAGGAATCCTCAGGTTCCGGTACTGACTCCACACAAGGTGTTAGTCCCCGGCATCGAAGGGAGAGGAATCCCGAGAGGCCCCCGAGCAACTCGCATGGGGACTGGCCTTTCCTGAGGCCACCAGAGCGGGTCCCTCCCATCGTAAGTCGAGAGCACTTCCAAACTCGAGAAAATCCAGGAGATCTGCCGTCCATGCGAGATGAGGCCCATTTCCACTGAGGCGTCCGAGGCTAATCACAACTAACCTGTGGAACTTCCAAAGGGTCCTTCACACCCTTGCTGCAACTCAAGAAGTTCCCCGATATACCCGTCTCCGCTCGAGAGGAAGCACGAGAGTCCCGCCCATATCCAGAGGAGCCCCGATTCCGCCTCCTAGCTCGAGAGGAGGGATCCTTTCCCTGCGTGGTTTGGAAAGAATTCCCGGCGTTCCCGTCGCATCTCAAGAGGAGGCGATCTCCACAGGAAAGGCAAGAAGAACTCCAGGGTCCTGCCACCATTCCCAGAGTCCCCCAGATGTCTCAGTCCATTCCAGGGAAACCTGTTTTCCCTGCACTGCCCTGACTTTCAAGCCGAGGATCGACTCACACCACGGTGGCACGTGGGACAGCCCTGTGGGAAAGCCTCGTGGAAAGCCTCTAGGGTAAGCCTCGAGGGAAAGCCACAGATCCCTTGATCCACGCGAAGGGAAGCGCGACACTGCTGCTACAGCTCGGAGGAAAGCGCACGTGCATGCCCCCACTCGAGACGAGGACTGACTCCCCTGGGAGACTCCAGAAGTACCCCAAGATCCATGTCAGCACTGGAGAGGAATGCCTCAGGTTCCGGCACCGACTCCACACAAGATCTTAGGCCCCGGCATCGACGGGAGAGGAATCCCGAGAGGCCCCGAGCAACTCGCATGGGGACTGGCCTTTCCTGAGGCCACCAGAGCGGGTCCCTGAGGTCCCCGTCGAAAGTCGAGAGCACCTGCCGCAACTCGAGAAAATCCAGGAGGTTCTCCCCTCCAGGCGAGATGAGGCCCATTTCCGCTGAGGCGTCTCGAGGCTAATCACACCTAACCTCTGGAACTTCCAAAGGGTCCTTCACAACCCTTGCTGCAACTCAAGAAGTTCCCCGACATAACCCGTCTCCACTCGAGAGGAAGCACGAGAGTCCCGCCCACATCC
The DNA here is from genome assembly GCF_001704415.2 of Capra hircus. Classification (NCBI taxonomy): domain Eukaryota; kingdom Metazoa; phylum Chordata; class Mammalia; order Artiodactyla; family Bovidae; genus Capra; species Capra hircus. Next base: position 6,948 of record NW_017194947.1, read on the forward strand.
AGAGGAGCCCCGTTTCCGCCTCCTAGCTCGAGAGGAGGGATCCTTTCCCTGCGTGGTCGGGAAAGAATTCCCGGCGTTCCCGTCGCATCTCAAGAGGAGGCGCTCTCCACAGGAAAGGCGAGAGGAACTCCAGGGTCGTGCCACCATTCCCAGAGTCCCCCAGATGATCTCAGTCCATTCCAGGGAAACCTGTTTTCCCTGCACTGCCTCGACTTTCAAGCCGAGGATCGACTCACACCACGGTGGCACGTGGGACAGCCCTGTCGGGAAAGCCTCGTGGGAAAGCCTCGAGGGAAAGCCACAGATCCCTTGATCCACGCGAAGGGAAGCAGCGACACTGCTGCTACAGCTCCGGAGGAAAGCGCACGTGCATGCCCCGAATCGAGACGAGGACTGACTCCCCTGGGGAGACTCCAGAAGTACCCCAAGATCCATGTCAGCACTGGAGAGGAATCCTCAGGTTCCGACACCGACTCCACACAAGATCTTAGGCCCCGGCATTGATGGGAGGAATCCCGAGAGGCCTACGAGCAATTCGCATGGGGACTGGCCTTTCCTGAGTCCACCAGAGCGGGTCCTTGAGGTCCCCGTCGTAAGTCGAGAGCACCTGCCGCAACTCGAGAAACTCCAGGAGGTTCTCCCCTCCAGGCGAGATGAGGCCCTTTTCCCCTGATGCGTCTCGAGTCTAATCACACCTAACCTCTGGAACTTCCAAAGGGTCCTTCACACCCTTGCTGCAACTCAAGAAATTCCCGACATATCCGTCTCCACTCGAGAGGAAGCAGGAGAGTCCCACCCACATCTAGAGGAGCCACTTTTCCGCCTCCTAGCTCGAGAGGAGGGATCCTTTCCCTGTGTGGTGGGAAAGAATTCCCGGCGTTCCCGTCGCATCTCAAGAGGAGGCGCTCTCCATAGGAAAGGCGAGAGGAACTCCAGGGTCGTGCCACCATTCCCAGAGTCCCCCAGATGTCTTAGTCCATTCCAGGGAAACCTGTTTTCCCTGCACTGCCTTGACTTTCAAGCCGAGGATCGACTCACACCACGTTGGCACGTGGGACAGCCCTGTGTGACAGCCTCGTGGAAATGCTCGTGGGAAAGCCTCAGCGAAAGTCACAGATCCCTTGATCCACGCCTATGGAAGCGTGACACTGCTGCTACACCTCGGGAGGAAAGCGCACGTGCATGCCCCCACTGGAGACGAGGACTGACTCCCCTGGGGAGACTCCAGAAATACCCCAAGATCCATGTCGGCACTGGAGATTAATCCTCAGGTTCCGGCACCGTCTCCACACAAGGTCTTAGGCCCCGGCATCGAAAGGAGAGGAATCCCGAGAGGCCCCGAACAACTCGCATGGGGACTGGCCTTTCCTGAGGCCACCAGAGCGGGTCCCGGAGGTCCCCATCATAAGGCGAGAGCACCTGCCGCAACTCGAGGAAATTCAGGAGGTTCTCCCCTCCAGGCGAGATGAGGCCCATTTCCGCTGAGGCGTCTCGTGTCTAATCACACCTAACCTCTGGAACTTCCAAAGGGTCCTTCACACCCTTGCTGCAACTCAAGAAGTTCCCCGACATACCCGTCTCCACTCCAGAGGAAGCACGAGAGTCCCACCCACATCCAGAGGAGCCCCGTTTCCTCCTCATAGCTCGAGAGGAGGGATCCTTTCCCTGCGTGGTTCGGGAAAGAATTCCCGGCGTTCTCGTCGCATCTCAAGAGGAGGCGCTCTCCACAGGAAAGGCGAGAGGAACTCCAGGGTCGTGCCACCATTCCCAGAGTCCCCCAGATGTCTCAGTCCATTCCAGGGAAACCTCTTTTCCCTGCACTGCCTCGACGTTCAAGCCGAGGATCGACTCACACCACGGTGGCACGTGGGACAGCCCTGTGGGAAAGCCTCGTGGGAAAGCCTCATCGGAAAGCCTCGAGGGAAAGCCCCTGATCCCTTGATCCACGCGAAGGGAAGTGTGACACTGCTGCTACAGCTCGGGAGGAAAGCGCACATGCATGCCCCCACTAGAGACGAGCACTGACTCCCCTGGGGAGACTCCAGAAGTACCCCAAGATCCATGTCAGCACTGGAGAGGAATGCTCAGGTTCCGGCACCGACTCCACACAAGATCTTATGCCCCTGCATCGAGGGGAGAGGAATCCTGATAGGCCCCCGAACAACTCTCATGGGGATTGGCCTTTCCTGAGTCCACCAGAGCGGGTCCCTCAGGTCCCCGACGTAAGTCGAGAGCACCTGCCGCAACTCGAGAAAATCCAGGAGGTTCTCCCCTCCAGGCGAGATGAGGCCCATTTCCGCTCAGGCGTCTAGAGTCTAATCACACCTAACATCTGGAACTTCCAAAGGGTCCTTCACACCCTTCCTGCAACTCAAGAAGTTCCCTGACATACCCGTCTCCACTCGAGAGGAAGCACGAGAGTTCTGCCCACATCCAGAGGAGCCCCGTTTCCTACTCTTAGCTCGAGAGAAATGATCCTGTCCCTGCGTGGTCGGGAAAGAATTCCCGGCGTTCCCTTCGCATCTCAAGAGGAGGCGCTCTCCACAGGAAAGGCAAGAGGACCTCCAGGGTCGTGCCACCATTCCCAGAGTCCCCCAGATGTCTCAGTCCATTCCAGGGAAACCTGTTTTCCCTGCACTGCCTCGACTTTCAAGCCGAGGATCGACTCACACGACGGTGGCACGTGGGATAGCCCTGTGGGAAAGCCTCGTGGGAACGCCTCGTGGGAAAGCCTCGAGGGAAAGCCACAGATCCCTTGATATATGCGAAGGGAAGAGTGACACTGCTGCTACAGCTCGAGAGGAAAGCGCACGTGCAGGCCCCCACTAGAGACGAGGACTGACTCCCCTTGGGAGACTCCAGACGTACCCCAAGATCCATATCAGCACTGGAGAGGAAACCTCAGGTTCCGGCACCGACTCCACACAAGGTCTTAGTCCCCGGCATCGACGGGAGAGGAATCCCGAGTGGCCCCCGTGCAACTCGCATGGGGACTTGCCTTTACTGAGGCCACGAGAGCGGGTCCCTGAGGTCCCCGTCGTAAGTCGAGAGCACCTGCCGCAACTCGAGAAAATCCAGGAGGTTCTCCCCTGCAGGCGAGATGAGGCCCATTTCCGCTAAGGCGTCTCGAGGCTAATCACACCTAACCTCTGGAACTTCCAAAGGGTCCTTCACACCCTTGCTGCAACTCAAGAAGTTCACCGACATACCCGACTCCACTCGAGAGGAAGCACCATAGTTCCGCCATATCCAGAGGTGCCCCGTTTCCGCCTCATAGCTCGAGAGGAGGGATCCTGTCCCTGCGTGGTAGGGAAAAAATTCCCGGTATTCCCGTCGCATCCCAAGAAGAGGCGCTCTCCGCAGGAAAGGCGAGAGGAACTCCAGGGTCGTGCCACCATTCCCAGAGTCCCCAGATGTCTCAGTCCATTCCAGGGAAACGTGTTTTCCCTGCACAGCCTCGACTTTCAAGCTGAGGATCGACTCACACCACGGTGGCAAGAGGGACAGCCCTGTGGGAAAGCCTCGTGGAAAAGCCTCGTCGGAAAGCCTCGAGGGAAAGCCACAGATCCCTTGATCCACGCGAAGGGAAGTGCGACACTGCTGCTACAGCTCGGGAGGAAAGCGCACGTGCATGCCCCCACTCGAGACGAGGACTGACTCCCCTGGAGAGACTCCAGAAGTACCCCAAGATCCATGTCAGCACTGGAGAGGAATCCTCAGGTTCCGGCACCGACTCTACACAAGATCTTAGGCCCGGGCATCGATGGGAGAGGAATCCTGAGTGTCCCCGAACAACTCGCATGGGGACTGGCCTTTCATGAGGCCACCAGAGCGGGTCCCTGAGGTCGCCGTCGTAAGTCGACAGCACCTACCTGCATCTCGAGAAAATCCAGGAGGTTCTCCCCTCCAGGCGAGATGAGACCCATTTGTGCTGAGGCGTCTCGAGGCTAATCAGACCTAACCTCTGGAACTTCCAAAGGGTCCTTCACAACCTTTCTGCAACTCAAGAAGTTGCCCGACATACCCGTCTCCACTCGAGAGGAAGCACGAGAGTCCCGCCCACATCCAGAGGAGCCCCGTTTCCGCCTCCTAGCTCGAGAGGAGGGATCATTTCCCTGCGTGTTCGGCAAAGAATTCCCGGCGTTCTAGTCGCATCTCAAGAGGAGGCGCTCCCACAGGAAAGGCGAGAGGAAAACCAGGGTCGTGCCACATTCCCAGAGTCCCCAGATGTCTCAGTCCATTCCAGGGAAACCTGTTTTCCCTGCACTGCCTCGACTTTCAAGCCGAGGATCGACTCACACCACGGTGTCACGTGGGACAGCCCTGAGGGAAAGCCTCGTGGGAAAGCTTCGTGGGAAAGCCTCGAGGGAAAGACACAGATCCCTTGATCCACGCGAAGGGAAGCGTGACACTGCTGCTACAGCTCGGGAGGAAAGCGCCCGAGCATGCCCTCAGTCGAGACGAGGTCTGACTCCCCTGGGGAGACTCCAGAAGTACCCCAAGATCCATGTCGGCACTGGAGAGGAATCCTCAGGTTCCGGCACTGACTCCACACAAGGTCTTAGGACCCAGCTTCAACGGGAGAGGAATCCCGAGAGGCCCGCGAGCAACTCGCATGGGGACTGGCCTTTCCTGAGGCCACCAGAGCGGGTCCCTGAGATCCCCGTCGTAAGTCGAGAGCACATGCCGCAACTCGAGAAAATCTAGGAGGTTCTCCCCTCCAGGCGAGATGAGGCCCATTTCCGCTGAGGCGTCTCGAGGCTAATCACATCTAACATCTGGAACTTCCAAAGGGTCCTTCACACCCTTGCTGCAACTCAAGAAGTTCCCCGACATACTCGTCTCCACTCCAGAGGAAGGACGAGAGTCCCGCCCACATCCAGAGGAGCCCCGTTTCCGCCCCTAGCTCGAGGGGAGGGATCCTTTCCCTGCGTGGTCGGGAAAGAATTCCCGGCATTCCCGTCGCATCTCAAGTGGATGCGCTCTCCACTGGAAAGGCGAGAGGAACTCCAGGGTCGTGCCACCATTCCCTGAGTCCCCCAGATGTCTCAGTCCATTCCAGGGAAACCTGTTTTCTCTGCACTGTCTCGACTTTCAAGCCGAGGATCGACTCACACCACGGTGGCACGTGGGACAGCCTTGTGGGAAAGCCTCGTGAAAAAGCCTTCAGGGAAAGCCTCGAGGGAAAGCCACAGATCCCTTGATCCCCTCGATGGGAAGCATGACACTGCTGCTACAGCTCGGGAGGAAAGCACACGTGCATGCCACGACTCGAGACGAGGACTGACTCCCCTGGGGAGACTCCAGAAGTACCCCAAGATCCATGTCAGCACTGGAGAGGAATGCTCAGGTTCCGGCACCGGCTCCACACATGGTCTTAGGCCCCGGCATCGACGGGAGAGGAATGCCGAGAGGCCCCCGAGCAACTCGCATGGGGACTGGCCTTTCCTGAGGCCACCAGAGCGGGTCCCTGAGGTCCCCATCGTAAGTCGAGAGGACCTGCTGCAACTCGAGAATATCCAGGAGGTTCTCCCCTCCAGGCGAGATGAAGCCCATTTCCGCTGAGGCGTCTCGAGGCTAATCACACCTAAACTCTGGTACTTCCCAAAGGGTCCTTCACACCCTTGCTGCAACTCAAGAAGTTCTCCGACATACCCGTCTCCACTCGAGAGGAAGCACGAGAGTCCCGCCCACATCCAGAGGAGCCCCGTTTCCGCCTCCTAGCTCGAGAGGAGGAATCCTTTCCCTGCGTCTTCGGGAAAGAATCCCGGCATTCCCGTCGCATCTCAAGAGGAGGCGCTCTCCAAAGGAAAGGCGAGAGGAACTCCAGGGTCGTGCCACCATTCCCAGAGTCCCCCAGATGTCTCAGTCCATTCCAGGGAAACCTGTTTTCCCTGCACTGCCTCGACTTTCAATGCCGAGGATCGACTCACACCACGGTGGCACGTGGGACAGCCCTGTGGAGTGGGAAAGCCTCGTGGGAAAGCCTCATGGGAAAGCCTCATCGGAAAGCCTCGAGGGAAAGCCACTGATCCCTTGATCCACGCGAAGGGAAGTGTGACACTGCTGCTACAGCTCGGGAGGAAAGCGCACGATGCATGCCCCCACTAGAGACGAGGACTGACTCCCCTGGGGAGACTCCAGAAGTACCCCAAGATCCATGTCAGCACTGGAGAGGAATGCCTCAGGTTCCGGCACCGACTCCACACAAGATCTTAGGCCCCTGCATCGACGGGAGAGGAATCCTGAGTAGGCCCCGAACAACTCGCATGGGGACTGGCCTTTCCTGAGGCCACCAGAGCGGGTCCCTGAGGTCCCCGTCGTAAGTCGAGAGCACCTGCCGCAACTCGAGAAAATCCAGGAGGTTCTCCCCTCCAGGCGAGATGAGGCCCATTTCCGCTGAGGCGTCTCAGAGTCTAATCACACCTAACATCTGGAACTTCCAAAGGGTCCTTCACACCCTTGCTGCAACTCAAGAAGTTCCCTGACATACCCGTCTCCACTCGAGAGGAAGCACGAGAGTTCCGCCCACATCCAGAGGAGCCCCGTTTCCGCTACTCTTAGCTCGAGAGAAATGATCCTGTCCCTGCGTGGTCGGGAAAGAATTCCCGGCGTTCCCGTCGCATCTCAAGAGGAGGCGCTCTCCACAGGAAAGGCAAGAGGAACTCCAGGGTCGTGCCACCATTCCCAGAGTCCCCCAGATGTCTCAGTCCATTCCAGGGAAACCTGTTTTCCCTGCACTGCCTCGACTTTCAAGCCGAGGATCGACTCACACCGACGGTGGCACGTGGGATAGCCCTGTGGGAAAGCCTCGTGGGAAAGCCTCGTGGGAAAGCCTCGAGGGAAAGCCACAGATCCCTTGATCATCATGCGAAGGGAAGAGTGACACTGCTGCTACAGCTCGGAGAGGAAAGCGCACGTGCATGCCCCCACTAGAGACGAGGACTGACTCCCCTTGGGAGACTCCAGAAGTACCCCAAGATCCATGTCAGCACTGGAGAGGAATCCTCAGGTTCCGGCACCGACTCCACACAAGGTCTTAGTCCCCGGCATCGACGGGAGAGGAATCCCGAGTGGCCCCCGAGCAACTCGCATGGGGACTGGCCTTTCCTGAGGCCACCAGAGCGGGTCCCTGAGGTCCCCGTCGTAAGTCGAGAGCACCTGCCGCAACTCGAGAAAATCCAGGAGGTTCTCCCCTGCCAGGCGAGATGAGGCCCATTTCCGCTAAGGCGTCTCGAGGCTAATCACACCTAACCTCTGGAACTTCCAAAGGGTCCTTCACACCCTTGCTGCAACTCAAGAAGTTCACCGACATACCCGTCTCCACTCGAGAGGAAGCACGAGAGTTCCGCCACATCCAGAGGAGCCCCGTTTCCGCCTCCTAGCTCGAGAGGAGGGATCCTGTCCCTGCGTGGTCGGGAAAGAATTCCCGGTATTCCCGTCGCATCTCAAGAGGAGGCGCTCTCCACAGGAAAGGCGAGAGGAACTCCAGGGTCGTGCCACCATTCCCAGAGTCCCCCAGATGTCTCAGTCCATTCCAGGGAAACCTGTTTTCCCTGCACTGCCTCGACTTTCAAGCCGAGGATCGACTCACACCACGGTGGCACGTGGGACAGCCCTGTGGGAAAGCCTCGTGGGAAAGCCTCGTCGGAAAGCCTCGAGGGAAAGCCACAGATCCCTTGATCCACGCGAAGGGAAGTGCGACACTGCTGCTACAGCTCGGGAGGAAAGCGCACGTGCATGCCCCCACTCGAGACGAGGACTGACTCCCCTGGGGAGACTCCAGAAGTACCCCAAGATCCATGTCAGCACTGGAGAGGAATCCTCAGGTTCCGGCACCGACTCCACACAAGATCTTAGGCCCGGCATCGACGGGAGAGGAATCCCGAGAGGCCCCCGAGCAACTCGCATGGGGACTGGCCTTTCCTGAGGCCACCAGAGCGGGTCCCTGAGGTCCCCGTCGTAAGTCGAGAGCACCTGCCGCAACTCGAGAAAATCCAGGAGGTTCTCCCCTCCAGGCGAGATGAGGCCCATTTCCGCTGAGGCGTCTCGAGGCTAATCACACCTAACCTCTGGAACTTCCAAAGGGTCCTTCACACCCTTGCTGCAACTCAAGAAGTTCCCCGACATACCCGTCTCCACTCGAGAGGAAGCACGAGAGTCCCGCCCACATCCAGAGGAGCCCCGTTTCCGCCTCCTAGCTCGAGAGGAGGGATCCTTTCCCTGCGTGGTCGGGAAAGAATTCCCGGCGTTCCCGTCGCATCTCAAGAGGAGGCGCTCTCCACAGGAAAGGCGAGAGGAACTCCAGGGTCGTGCCACCATTCCCAGAGTCCCCCAGATGTCTCAGTCCATTCCAGGGAAACCTGTTTTCCCTGCACTGCCTCGACTTTCAAGCCGAGGATCGACTCACACCACGGTGGCACGTGGGACAGCCCTGTGGGAAAGCCTCGTGGGAAAGCCTCGTGGGAAAGCCTCGAGGGAAAGCCACAGATCCCTTGATCCACGCGAAGGGAAGCGTGACACTGCTGCTACAGCTCGGGAGGAAAGCGCACGTGCATGCCCCCACTCGAGACGAGGACTGACTCCCCTGGGGAGACTCCAGAAGTACCCCAAGATCCATGTCAGCACTGGAGAGGAATCCTCAGGTTCCGGCACCGACTCCACACAAGGTCTTAGGCCCCGGCATCGACGGGAGAGGAATCCCGAGAGGCCCCCGAGCAACTCGCATGGGGACTGGCCTTTCCTGAGGCCACCAGAGCGGGTCCCTGAGGTCCCCGTCGTAAGTCGAGAGCACCTGCCGCAACTCGAGAAAATCCAGGAGGTTCTCCCCTCCAGGCGAGATGAGGCCCATTTCCGCTGAGGCGTCTCGAGGCTAATCACATCTAACATCTGGAACTTCCAAAGGGTCCTTCACACCCTTGCTGCAACTCAAGAAGTTCCCCGACATACCCGTCTCCACTCGAGAGGAAGCACGAGAGTTCCCGCCCACATCCAGAGGAGCCCCGTTTCCGCCTCCTAGCTCGAGAGGAGGGATCCTTTCCCTGCGTGGTCGGGAAAGAATTCCCGGCGATTCCCGTCGCATCTCAAGAGGAGGCGCTCTCCACAGGAAAGGCGAGAGGAACTCCAGGGTCGTGCCACCATTCCCAGAGTCCCCCAGATGTCTCAGTCCATTCCAGGGAAACCTGTTTTCCCTGCACTGCCTCGACTTTCAAGCCGAGGATCGACTCACACCACGGTGGCACGTGGGACAGCCCTGTGGGAAAGCCTCGTGGAAAGCCTCGTGGGAAAGCCTCGAGGGAAAGCCACAGATCCCTTGATCCACGCGAAGGGAAGCGTGACACTGCTGCTACAGCTCGGGAGGAAAGCGCACGTGCATGCCCCCACTCGAGACGAGGACTGACTCCCCTGGGGAGACTCCAGAAGTACCCCAAGATCCATGTCAGCACTGGAGAGGAATCCTCAGGTTCCGGCACCGACTCCACACAAGGTCTTAGGCCCCGGCATCGACGGGAGAGGAATCCCGAGAGGCCCCCGAGCAACTCGCATGGGGACTGGCCTTTCCTGAGGCCACCAGAGCGGGTCCCTGAGGTCCCCGTCGTAAGTCGAGAGCACCTGCCGCAACTCGAGAAAATCCAGGAGGTTCTCCCCTCCAGGCGAGATGAGGCCCATTTCCGCTGAGGCGTCTCGAGGCTAATCACACCTAACCTCTGGAACTTCCAAAGGGTCCTTCACACCCTTGCTGCAACTCAAGAAGTTCCCCGACATACCCGTCTCCACTCGAGAGGAAGCACGAGAGTCCCGCCCACATCCAGAGGAGCCCCGTTTCCGCCTCCTAGCTCGAGAGGAGGATCCTTTCCCTGCGTGGTCGGGAAAGAATTCCCGGCGTTCCCGTCGCATCTCAAGAGGAGGCGCTCTCCACAGGAAAGGCGAGAGGAACTCCAGGGTCGTGCCACCATTCCCAGAGTCCCCCAGATGTCTCAGTCCATTCCAGGGAAACCTGTTTTCCCTGCACTGCCTCGACTTTCAAGCCGAGGATCGACTCACACCACGGTGGCACGTGGGACAGCCCTGTGGGAAAGCCTCGTGGGAAAGCCTCGTGGGAAAGCCTCGAGGGAAAGCCACAGATCCCTTGATCCACGCGAAGGGAAGCGTGACACTGCTGCTACAGCTCGGGAGGAAAGCGCACGTGCATGCCCCCACTCGAGACGAGGACTGACTCCCCTGGGGAGACTCCAGAAGTACCCCAAGATCCATGTCAGCACTGGAGAGGAATCCTCAGGTTCCGGCACCGACTCCACACAAGGTCTTAGGCCCCGGCATCGACGGGAGAGGAATCCCGAGAGGCCCCGAGCAACTCGCATGGGGACTGGCCTTTCCTGAGGCCACCAGAGCGGGTCCCTGAGGTCCCCGTCGTAAGTCGAGAGCACCTGCCGCAACTCGAGAAAATCCAGGAGGTTCTCCCCTCCAGGCGAGATGAGGCCCATTTCCGCTGAGGCGTCTCGAGGCTAATCACATCTAACATCTGGAACTTCCAAAGGGTCCTTCACACCCTTGCTGCAACTCAAGAAGTTCCCCGACATACCCGTCTCCACTCGAGAGGAAGCACGAGAGTCCCGCCCACATCCAGAGGAGCCCCGTTTCCGCCTCCTAGCTCGAGAGGAGGGATCCTTTCCCTGCGTGGTCGGGAAAGAATTCCCGGCAGTTCCCGTCGCATCTCAAGAGGAGGCGCTCTCCACAGGAAAGGCGAGAGGAACTCCAGGGTCGTGCCACCATTCCCAGAGTCCCCCAGATGTCTCAGTCCATTCCAGGGAAACCTGTTTTCCCTGCACTGCCTCGACTTTCAAGCCGAGGATCGACTCACACCACGGTGGCACGTGGGACAGCCCTGTGGGAAAGCCTCGTGGAAAAGCCTCGTGGGAAAGCCTCGAGGGAAAGCCACAGATCCCTTGATCCACGCGAAGGGAAGCGCTGACACTGCTGCTACAGCTCGGGAGGAAAGCGCACGTGCATGCCCCCACTCGAGACGAGGACTGACTCCCCTGGGGAGACTCCAGAAGTACCCCAAGATCCATGTCAGCACTGGAGAGGAATCCTCAGGTTCCGGCACCGACTCCACACAAGATCTTAGGCCCCGGCATCGACGGGAGAGGAATCCCGAGAGGCCCCCGAGCAACTCGCATGGGGACTGGCCTTTCCTGAGGCCACCAGAGCGGGTCCCTGAGGTCCCCGTCGTAAGTCGAGAGCACCTGCCGCAACTCGAGAAAATCCAGGAGGTTCTCCCCTCCAGGCGAGATGAGGCCCATTTTCCCTGAGGCGTCTCGAGGCTAATCACACCTAACCTCTGGAACTTCCAAAGGGTCCTTCACACCCTTGCTGCAACTCAAGAAGTTCCCCGACATACCCGTCTCCACTCGAGAGGAAGCACGAGAGTCCCGCCCACATCCAGAGGAGCCCCGTTTCCGCCTCCTAGCTCGAGAGGAGGATCCTTTCCCTGCGTGGTCGGGAAAGAATTCCCGGCGTTCCCGTCGCATCTCAAGAGGAGGCGCTCTCCACAGGAAAGGCGAGAGGAACTCCAGGGTCGTGCCACCATTCCCAGAGTCCCCCAGATGTCTCAGTCCATTCCAGGGAAACCTGTTTTCCCTGCACTGCCTCGACTTTCAAGCCGAGGATCGACTCACACCACGGTGGCACGTGGGACAGCCCTGTGGGAAAGCCTCGTGGGAAAGCCTCGTGGGAAAGCCTCGAGGGAAAGCCACAGATCCCTTGATCCACGCGAAGGGAAGCGCTGACACTGCTGCTACAGCTCGGGAGGAAAGCGCACGTGCATGCCCCCACTCGAGACGAGGACTGACTCCCCTGGGGAGACTCCAGAAGTACCCCAAGATCCATGTCAGCACTGGAGAGGAATCCTCAGGTTCCGGCACCGAACTCCACACAAGGATCTTAGGCCCCGGCATCGACGGGAGAGGAATCCCGAGAGGCCCCCGAGCAACTCGCATGGGGACTGGCCTTTCCTGAGGCCACCAGAGCGGGTCCCTGAGGTCCCCGTCGTAAGTCGAGAGCACCTGCCGCAACTCGAGAAAATCCAGGAGGTTCTCCCCTCCAGGCGAGATGAGGCCCATTTCCGCTGAGGCGTCTCGAGGCTAATCACATCTAACCTCTGGAACTTCCAAAGGGTCCTTCACACCCTTGCTGCAACTCAAGAAGTTCCCCGACATACCCGTCTCCACTCGAGAGGAAGCACGAGAGTCCCGCCCACATCCAGAGGAGCCCCGTTTCCGCCTCCTAGCTCGAGAGGAGGGATCCTTTCCCTGCGTGGTCGGGAAAGAATTCCCGGCGTTCCCGTCGCATCTCAAGAGGAGGCGCTCTCCACAGGAAAGGCGAGAGGAACTCCAGGGTCGTGCCACCATTCCCAGAGTCCCCCAGATGTCTCAGTCCATTCCAGGGAAACCTGTTTTCCCTGCACTGCCTCGACTTTCAAGCCGAGGATCGACTCACACCACGGTGGCACGTGGGACAGCCCTGTGGGAAAGCCTCGTGGGAAAGCCTCGTGGGAAAGCCTCGAGGGAAAGCCACAGATCCCTTGATCCACGCGAAGGGAAGCGTGACACTGCTGCTACAGCTCGGGAGGAAAGCGCACGTGCATGCCCCCACTCGAGACGAGGACTGACTCCCTGGGGAGACTCCAGAAGTACCCCAAGATCCATGTCAGCACTGGAGAGGAATCCTCAGGTTCCGGCACCGACTCCACACAAGGTCTTAGGCCCCGGCATCGACGGGAGAGGAATCCCGAGAGGCCCCGAGCAACTCGCATGGGGACTGGCCTTTCCTGAGGCCACCAGAGCGGGTCCCTGAGTCCCCGTCGTAAGTCGAGAGCACCTGCCGCAACTCGAGAAAATCCAGGAGGTTCTCCCTCCAGGCGAGATGAGGCCCATTTCCGCTGAGGCGTCTCGAGGCTAATCACACCTAACCTCTGGAACTTCCAAAGGGTCCTTCACACCCTTGCTGCAACTCAAGAAGTTCCCCGACATACCCGTCTCCACTCGAGAGGAAGCACGAGAGTCCCGCCAACATCCAGAGGAGCCCTGTTTCCGCCTCCTAGCTCGAGAGGAGGATCCTTTCCCTGCGTGGTGGGAAAGAATTCCCGGCGTTCCCGTCGCATCTCAAGAGGAGGCGCTCTCCACAGGAAAGGCGAGAGGAACTCCAGGGTCGTGCCACCATTCCCAGAGTCCCCCAGATGTCTCAGTCCATTCCAGGGAAACCTGTTTTCCCTGCACTGCCTCGACTTTCAAGCCGAGGATCGACTCACACCACGGTGGCACGTGGGACAGCCCTGTGGGAAAGCCTCGTGGGAAAGCCTCGTGGGAAAGCCTCGAGGGAAAGCCACAGATCCCTTGATCCACGCGAAGGGAAGACGTGACACTGCTGCTACAGCTCGGAGGAAAGCGCACGTGCATGCCCCCACTCGAGACGAGGACTGACTCCCCTGGGGAGACTCCAGAAGTACCCCAAGATCCATGTCAGCACTGGAGAGGAATCCTCAGGTTCCGGCACCGACTCCACAACAAGATTTAGCCCCAGCATCGACGGATAGGAACCGAGAGGCCACGAGCAACTCGCAT
>NW_017194949.1:0-9118 GCF_001704415.2 Capra hircus
TCGAGTTAAAGCCACAGATTTCTTCATCCACGCGAAGGGAAGCATGACACTGGTACTACAGCTCGGAGGAAAAACGCACGTGCTGGCCCCACTCGAGACGAGGACTGACTCCCCTGGGGAGACTCCAGAAGTCCCCAAGATCGCATGTCAGCACTGGAGAGGAATCCTCAGGTTCTGGCACCTGCTGCGAGCCAGTGTGAGGAATCCCGCCGTGACAAGGTCATGAGGAAGGAAGCTGACATACGCAAGGCGTGCTCAGACTTCAGGGACCCTCTGCAAATTCCTTAGCACGTACCCCAACAAAAATCTGCCGGCTTTTGTGCTCTGCTTTTCCACTCTTCTGACATTTTTCTGGAAAAGTCAATTCAGGGCTTTAGTCTTCTGCATTTGAAAGAGTGTTTCAATCCAAAAACCCCTCCGATGGCTTTCTAGCCTGCCTGCAGGACTCGTACAGCTGCGCATGTGATTGTTTGAGGCCTCCTGACCGCATTAGGCACAGGAAGCTTAAAACATCCTAGGAATGTAGGAGCTTCCGAGGAGTCAAAATCTTTAGAATAGGACTGATTAATGGTTTCATTTTTTGGGTCAATGCTTGCTGCCAAATTTTCATATCCTTTATTTTTAGATATAGTTGGTATATAGAAAAACAAGTAGTAGACCTGGTATTAGCAACATTAGATCTTTGAGTTAAGTACCTTCTTTGTTATATCCCACTGCACCTTTGTTCTATAGAGATGTAACTTTAATGCTTTAAGGAGATGCAGATTTAAAAAAAAAAACACTTCAGGGGAAACAAAATTAACATTCATTAAGGAAGAGAGCCAAAAGTGTTAACAAGCTCTTGGCCAAAAGATAATGTAAATCACCTGAGACCTTTTGTATACAAAATGATATACGGAAAGAATCTGGGTTGCGAAACGCTACATAATTTTGTGTTACCCAATTGATCTCCGTGTTTTATCAAAAGTATAAAAGGCCTTCTGAACAATAAAGGATGGGGCCAGTTTCTCGAACTAGTCTCTCGGCCTGGTTTCTTGGGATCTGGCTCCCCCCATGTCTCTCTCTCTCTCTTCTTCTCTCCCCTTCCCTCTCTCTGCTCTTTACTTTAACTTCAGGCTGAATCTCCATCTGGGGCGCGGAGGCTCGCCAGGTCTACTTACTTGCCCCGGCTGTTAAGACCCGCACGAAAGGGAGCTTAAGGCGAGGCACCCTTAGATATTCAAGCGGCGCCGGTGGCCCAACGTAGATGGTGCAAATTCCTTGTCTGGAATTTTATTGGCCTTCCGCGTAAACCAAGCTATTCAGCCCTCTTCCTCCACTTAATCTTCTTACTACACTATAGTTTCTTAATCTAATCTTACATTAATAAACAAACAAGTCTTTCCACGCCAACGCCGTCCACCCCTTCGAATTCCCTGGATCCACCGGGGCTGGACCCCCCGGCAAGTGGTGCCCGAACAGGCTATTTCGAAGGTAGGTTTCCTCGGAGCAAAAGCTCCCCCCGAGCAGCTCTCTGTTGCTCCCCCGGAGCACTCTCTGTTGCTCCCCCGGAGTGACTTAATCACTCCCCGCCCGGAGTACTTTCGGGTACTCCCCCAGTGTTGAGTGTTTGGGACGGCTAGGACCCCTCAGGGTGCCGCGGACCCCCTGTAGGATAGACAGGGTGAGGACGAGTGGGAAGTGTTCAAGGGTTTAAGAGAAACCTGGTGCTCTAGAGGTTGAAAAGAACCTGCTATCTTAGGGTTTAAAACAAAACCCCCTTGGCTAAGGTAAAACCTTTTTGTCAAGGGGCAGACTTTTCTATAACTCTTAATTTTCTGACACGGGTAACAATGACTCAAAACAATGACACCTCTTTATACAAGTAATTTTGTAACTGTTAAACAAAAAAGACAAATTAAAGATTAAAAGGCTAGTGTTATGAGACCAATGTCCTTGGTTTCCAGAAAAGAGATTTAGATACTTGGATAAAGGTAATAAAACAGCTAAAAACTAATTATACTTTGCATGGGCCTGTAAATGCTTTTGCTCTGTAAAATATTATTTCAAAATGTTCTGGACCCCCGTCATGAGGCTGTTAGTTAGATAGCCTATGGGAGAGACTATAGCAGTGGATCGTAGTGGGTCTCCCCTATTACGCAGATCATATTTTCTGCCATTGGCAAACAAAAGGAGAGAGACTGTACTCTTCCTCCCGAGGAAGGAGGGTGCTTATAGGACGCAGCGGCCGAGCGCCCTGGAGAGCCCCCTCCCCCTCTACACAAACCAAACCTTTAAAAGTTGTCTTATTTAAGGCGACCACTGCAACCTCTGCTTGCGCCTCCCAGGGCTTAAGAACTCCCACTTTATATCCAAAGCCTCCCAGAACATTGCTTAAGTTTGAAAACGATAGTGACAATATTTTGAGCAAAAGAGCTTTTAAAAACAGAGCTTGCTCCTTGCATAAAATCCCCTCAGGAGGGGCCTCACCCAACAAAAAAAAAAAAAAAAAAAAAGGAAGAAAAACAGGAAAAAAAAAGAAAAATATTCGTAATAAAAAGGACTTTACAAATGCAAAATGTTTCTCTTGAGGCCAAATAGAACATTTTTTGCCAAAAATGTCTTGCTAAACAGAGATAACAAGCCGTACCAAACAACCCCAGGTAGCTCAGGCCTGGACCTCAGTTCCACACCTTAATAATAATAGCTCCTGACTCAGATTCCAGTGGCTAGTCCCCCTGCCTGAGGACATTGTAAGACTTGTGCTGGGCATAGCTTGCTTTCTTTTCAAAAAATTTCGGTAGTGTCTTGTGTAGTAAATTCTGATTATACTAAAAAAATTGAAGTTTTGATATCGGCCACCTGCTAAAACTGTGCAATTAAAATTAAAAAATAGCACAGCTTTTGCTTTTACCTTATTACCAGACAGAAAAACCAGACAAAAAAAAGCCCCAGAGGATCTAGATCTAGCTTTTTGGTGCAAAAAATTGCAGCTTCTAGGCCTTTAAAAGATTTTTTAAAGATATAAAATGTCATGGCTGTTAGACAATAGACAACGTTTCTTACATTGCTGAGAGACTAGCGCAGCTCCTGGCCAACATATACTACTGAAAAGGAGTTGGTGGATTAGAAAAGGTGGTATGCAGGATAAAAAATGCTATAGAGTAAGAGGTGAGAGAGAGTTTAAAACCTTGGTGAATAGTGAGCTCCCCGTTGCTGGAAGTATTCAAGCTAAGATTAAATGGTTACTTGTCATCTAAAAGGCTATAGACCAGATTTGGGTTATAAAAAGATCATTAAAAAAGCTTTTCTTGCTTCTTATATTTGGGTCTGCCAAAAGTTTTAAAACTGATAATGTCCTTTTAAAGCTGCTGAGAGATTGTTTACTAACTTTAAATGATTTCCAAAAAATTATTAGGTGATATTAATTGGATATGCCCACATTTAAAACTGACTTTTGTAGATTTAAAAGCCTTTTGTTTGATTGCTGAAAAATAACAATCCTAATCCCAGTTCTAAGAAAAAGTTGACTAGTGTGACACAGTTGGCTTTCGTTAAAGTGAATGAGGCTTTAAATGATCAGTTTAATTAAGATTAATATTGCCAAAAAGGAGATTAAATTATTCTTGGCCACAAAATGTATACCTACAGGATGCTTGTGACAAGAAGGCCCATTGGTTCCATCTAATGACCCCCAAAAATGTTTTATCTTATCCCAACTTGGTGGAACAATGGCCTCTGCCTAAGAAAAAAATTACTGCCATATTAATTTAAAAGATTAATTCAAGCATACTGATTTATTAAATTGTTTAGTAAAGAGCCATCAAAAATTGTAATTCCATATAACAAAAACAACTTGATGCTTTTCAAATGTTTGATGATTGGCAGATTGCTATAGGAAATTCTTGTGATCAGATCTTGCATCATTTACCCTCACGTGCTTTGTTAATTCAAAAATTAAAAAAGGAGAAATTAAGTATAGTTTTCCCCCCATCAGATTTTACAACATGTTCTCTTTGTAATAAGTTAAATGCTGATTCGTTTGGAACAGTAAAATAAAAAGCCATTGGTAAAGCAAAAAGATCTCCAGATAACAAAAAGATCCCCGACCCAGAATTTGCTGGCGGGTCGAGGAAGTGTTTATATTTTTTCCACAGGGTGCAGATTCGTCAATTTGGATCCCGGACAGACTGATTCGCCACAAAAGAAAAAGGGAACTTCTCTGCCGCCAGCCACCCGCCGCGGGAAACAGCCGTGCACCAAAAGCTGCGGGCGGGGCCAGCCTGACTGACGGAACCCAGTGCACCGCACTCGCAGCCCCGTAACAGCGCCAGTGTCAGAGGGCGGGGTGAAGGCCGCTGCTCCCACCGGCAGAAGAGGCAAAAGAAACATCAAGATCCCGGCGGGACTAACAGCTGCTGCAGCGCAAACTCCAACCAGAAAATGACTCTATTTACTCTATTTTGGCTTGTCTATCCTCTCTTATGTTCTTCTTTTCACCAATGATTCCAGAAAACTTAAGGTACCTAATGTAGCGACTTGTGAACCATGGATGTTTTCATCTTGTTTAACTCCTCAAAGTAATGTCTGCTCTTTTGTGGTTTTAAAGATGTCCTGTAACTGTAACAACTTATTGATATGATAATTATGTTCTTGCTGTGTTACAATAACTGTTATTGTTACTATGGCAGCGGTCATTGACTCAACAAGTGTAAATGCCCAATATGTTAAAAATCAAGTTTTAGGTGTTTTGGAACAGCTCAGATATTAGTTTAGACTTAGGGAAACTGCATAAACCAGATTCAGACCTTGGAACACTCCCCGATTAGATTTTACCACCGCAGGAGAAGCCAATGACTTTTTCCACACTTTCTCTAACTTCATTTCTGGAAAGACTATTCTGTCTACTCTTTATAATCTTGCTCCTCGTAATCATTCTTCCCTGTATTGTCTAGATTCTTCGGCAGAGCATTCGGAATCTCGCGACCAAACTGCACCTGATTTTAAACATAAATAATTAATTATTTAAAATAAAAAAGGGTGAGATGCTGGGAGCCAGTGTGAGGAATCCCGCCCGTGACAAGGTCATGAGGAAAGAAGCTGACATACGCAAGGCGTGCTCAGACTTCAGGGACCCTCTGGAAATTCCTAAGCACGTACCCCAACAAAAATCTGCCGGCTTTTGTGCTCTGCTTTTCCACTCTTCTGACATTTTCTGGAAAAAGTCAAATCAGGGCTTTAGTCTTCTGCATTTGAAAGAGTGTTTCAATCCAAAACCCCTCCGATGGCTTTCTAGCCTGCCTGCAGGACTCGTACAGCTGCGCATGTCATTGTTTGAGGCCTCCTGACCGCAGGAGGCACAGGAAGCTTAAAACATCCTAGGAATGTAGGAGCTTCCGAGGAGTCAAAATCTTTAGAATAGGACTGATTAATGGTTTCACTTTTTGGGTCAATGCTTGCTGCCAAATTTTCATATCCTTTATTTTTAGATATAGTTGGTATATAGAAAAACAAGTAGTAGACCTGGTATTAGCAACATTAGATCTTTGAGTTAAGTACCTTCTTTGTTATATCCCACTGCACCTTTGTTCTATAGAGATGTAACATTAATGCTTTAAGGAGATGCAGATTAAAAAAAAAAAACTTCAGGGGAAACAAAATTAACATTCATTAAGGAAGAGAGCCAAAAAGTGTTAACAAGCCTCTTGGCCAAAAGATAATGTAAATCACCTGAGACCTTTTCTATACAAAATGATATACGGAAAGAATCTGGGTTGCGAACGCTACATAATTTTGTGTTACCCATTGATCTCCGTGTTTTATCAAAAGTATAAAAGGCCTTCTGAACAATAAAGGATGGGGGCCAGTTTCGGACCAGTTTCTCGAACTAGTCTCTCGCCTGGTTTCTTGGGACTCTGGCTCCCCCATATCTCTCTCTCTCTCTTCTTCTCTCGCCCTTCCCTCTCTCTGCTCTTTACTTTAACTTCAGGCTGAATCTCCATCTGGGGCGGCGAGGCTCGCCAGGTCTACTTACTTGCCCCGGCTGTTAAGACCCGCACGAAAGGGAGCTTAAGGCGAGGCACCCTTAGATATTCAAGCGGGCGCCGGTGGCCCAACGTAGGTGGTGCAAATTCCTTGTCTGGAATTTTATTGGCCTTCCGCGTAAACCAAGCTATTCAGCCCTCTTCCTCCACTTAATCTTCTTACTACACTATAGTTTCTTAATCTAATCTTACATTAATGAACAAACAAGTCTTTCCACGCCAACGCCGTCCACCCTTCGAATTCCCTGGATCCACCGGGGCTGGACCCCTGGCAGGCACCGACTCCACACAAGGTAGGCCCTGGCATCGACGGGAGAGGAATCGCGAGAGGACCCGGGGAACTCGCATGGGGACTGGCCTTTCCTGAGGCCACCAGAGCGGGTCCCAGTGGTCCCCGTCGTAAGGCGAGAGCACGTACCGCAACTCGAAAAAATCCAGGAGATTCTCCCCTCCAGGGGAGATGAGGCCCATTTCCGCTAAGGCGTCTCGACTCTAAACACACCTAACCTCTGGAATTCCAAAGGATCCTTCACACCCTTGCTGGACCTCAAGAAGTTCCCCAACATACCCGTCTCCACTCGAGAGGAAGCACGAGAGTCCCGGCCACATCCAGAGGAGCCCGTTTCCGCCTCCAAGTTCGAGAGGAGGGATCCTTTTCCTGCGTGGTCGGGAAAGAATTCCCAGCGTTCCCGTCGCATCTCAAGAGGAGGCGCTGTCCACAGGAAAGGCGAGAGGAACTCCAGGGTCGTGCCACAATTCCCAGAGTCCCCAGATGTCTCAGTCCATTCCAGGGAAACCTGTTTTCCCTGCACTGCCTCGACTTTCAAGCCGAGGAACGACTCACACCACGGTGGCGCGTGGGACAACCCTGTGGGAAAGCCTCGTGGGAAAGCCTCGAGGGAAAGCCACAGATCCCTTGATTCACGTGAAGGGAACCATGACACTGCTGCTGCAGCTCGGGAGGAAAGCGCACGTGCATGCCCCCACTCGAGACGAGGACTGACTCCCCTGGGGAGACTCCAGAAGTACTCCAAGATCCATGTCAGCACTCGAGAGGATTCCTCAGTTTCCGGCACACGACTCCCAAACAAGGTCTTAGGCCCCGGCACCGACGGAGAGGAATCCCGAGATGCCCCGAGCAACTCGCATGGGGACTGGCCTTACCTGAGGCCACCAGATAGGGTCCCTGAGTTCCCCGTCCTAAGTCCGAAGCACCTGCCGCAACTTGAGAAAATCCAGGAGGTTCTCCCCCTCCAGGCGAGGTGAGGCTCCTTTCTGCTGAGGCGTCTCGAGGCTAATCACACCTACCCTCTGGAACTTCCAAAGGGTCCTTCACACCCTTGCTGCAACTCAAGAAGTTCCCGGATATACCCGTCTCCCACTCGAGAGGAAGCACGAGCGTCCCGCCCACATCCAGAGGAGCCCGTTACCGCCTCCTAGCTCGAGAGGTGGTATCCTTTCCCTGCAGGGTCGGGAAAGAATTCCCGGCGTTCCCGTTGCATCTCAAGAGGAGGCGCACTCCACCTGAAAGGCGAGAGGGACTCAAGGGTCGTGCCACCATTTCCAGAGTCCCCCAGATGTCTCAGTCCATTCCAGGGAAACCTGTTTTCCCTGCACTGCCTCGACTTTCAAGCCGAGGATCGAATCACACCACGGTGGCACGTGGGACAGCCCTGTGGGAAAGCCTCTTGGGAAAGCCTCGTGGGAAAGCCTCGAGGGAAAGCCACAGATTCCTTGATCCACGGGAAGGGAAGCGTGACACTGCTGCTACAGCTCGGAGGAAAGCACACGTGCATGCCCCACTCGAGACGAGGACTGACTCCCCCTGGGGCGATTCAAGAAGTACCCCAAGATCCATGTCAGCACTGGAGAGGAATCCTCAGGTTCCGGCACCGACACCGCACAAGGTCTTAGGCCTGGGCATCGATGGGAGAGGAATCCAAAGGCCCCCGAGCAACTCGCATGGGGACTGGCCTTTCCTGAGGCCACCAGAGCGGGTCCCTGAGGACCCCGTCGTAAGTCGAGAGAGCCTGCCGCAACTCGAGAAAATCCAGGAGGTTCTCCCTTTCAGGCGAGATGATTCCCATTTCTGCTCAGACGTCTCGAGGCTAATCACACCTAACATCTGGAAGTTCCAAAGGGTCCTTCAACACCTTTCTGCAACTCAAAAAGTTCCCCGACATACCAGTTTCCACTCGAGAGGAATCACGAGAGTCCGCCCACATCCAGAGGAGCCCCGTTTTGGCCTCATAGCTCGACAGGAGGGATCCTTTCCCTACGTCGTCGGGAAAGATTTCCCGGTGTTCCCGTCACATCTCAAGATGGGGCGCTCTCCACAGGAAAGGCGAGAGGAACTCCAGGGTCGTGCCACCATTCCCAGATCCCCCAGATGTCTCAGTCCATTCCACGGAAGCTGATTTCCCGGCATGCCTCGACTTTCAAGCCGAGGATCGACTGACACCACGGTGGCACGTGGGACATCACTGTGGGAAAGCGTGGGAAAGCCTGGTGGGAAAGCGTCCTGATCCTAGGATACACGGGAAGGGAAGCGTGACACTGCTGCTACAGCTCGGGAGGAAAGCGCACGTGCATGCCCCCACTCGAGACGAAAACTGACTCCCCTGGGGAGAATCCAGAAGTACCCCAAGATCCATGTCAGAACTGGAGAGGAATTCTCAGTTTCCGACACCGACTCACACAAGGTCTTAGGCACCGGCATCGATGGGAGAGGAATCCTGAGAGGGCCCGAGCAAATCGCATGGGGACTGGCCTTTCCTGAGGCCACCAGAGCGGGTCCCTGAGGTCCCCGTAGTAATTCGAGAGCACCTGGCTGGAACTTGAGAAAATCCAGGAGGTTCTCCCTTCTTGGCGAGATGAGGCCCCATTTCCACTGAGTTTTCTCAAGGCTAATCACACCTAACCTCTGGAACTTCCAAAGCGTCCTTCACACCCTTTCTGCAATTCAAGAAGATACCCAACATACCAGTCTCCTCGAGAGGAAGAACGAGAGTCCCGCCCACATCCAGAGGAGTCCCGTTTCCGAATCCGTAGCTCGAGAGGAGGGATCCTTTCCCTGCGTGGTCGGGAAGAATTCC